>NW_016818680.1:68119-85041 GCF_001698545.2 Rhinopithecus bieti
AAAAAAAAAAAAAAAACTATTTTAAAATGTATGTGGAACCAAAAAAGAGCGGGGATAGCCAAGACAATTCTAAGCAAACAAACAATGCTGGAGGCATCTTGCTACCTGAATTCCAACTATACTTCAAGGTTACCGTAACCAAAACAGAATGGTACTGGTACAAAATCAGAAACAGAGATCAATAAAACAGAATAGAGAACCTGGAAGTAATATTGCATATCTACAATCATTTGATCTTTAATGAATCTGATGAAAACAAGCAATGGTGAAAGGATTCCCCACTTATTATTAATAAGTGGTGCTGGGAGAACTGGCTAGTCATATGTGGAAAATTGCAACTGGACCCCTTCCTTACACCTTATATAAAAATTTACTCAAGATGGATTAAAGATTTAAATATAAAACCTACAACTATAAAAACCCTAGTAGAAAATCTAGGCAATACCCTTCAGGACATAGGAATGGGCAAAAATTTCATGATGAAAACTCCAAAAGCAATTGCAACAAAAGCAAAATTTGACTAATGGGATCTAATTAAACTAAAGAGCTTCTGCACAGCAAAATAAACTATCATCAGAGTGAACAGACAGCCTACAAAATGGAAGAAAATTTTTGCAATCTATCCAACTGACAAAGTCTAATATCCAGAGTCTACAAGGAACTTAAACAAATTTACAATAAAAAACATATAACCCCATTAAAAAGTGGGCAAAGAACATGAACTGACACTTCTCAAGGGAAGAAATTCATGCAGCCAACAAACATTAAAAAAACCCTCAACATTACTGATTATTACAGAAATGCAAATCAAAACTACAATGAGATACCATCTCACACCAGTGAGAATGGCAATTATTAAAAAGGTCAAGAAACAACAAATGCTGGTGAGGTTGTAGAGAAAAAGGAACTCTTTTCCACTGTTGGTGGGAGTATAAATTAGTTCAACCATTGTTGAAGATAGTGTGGCAATTCCTTACATATTTAGAAGCAGAAATACCATTTAACCCAGACATCCCATTGCAGGGTATATACCCAAAGGACTGTAAGTCATTCTATTATAAAGATATATGCAAGCATATGCTCATTACAGTACTATTCACAGTAGCAATGACATGGAATCAACCCAAATGTCCATTAATGACAGACTGAATAAAGAAAATGTGGTACATATACACCATGGAATCCTATGCAGCCATTAAAGAGAATGAGATCATGTCTTTTGTAGTGACATGGATGGAGCTGGAAGCTGTTATCCTTAGCAAACTAATGCAGGAACAGAAAAGTAAACACCACATGTTCTCATTTATAAGTGGGAGGTAACTGATGAGAACACATGGACACATGGTGGGGAACAACACACACTGTGGCCTGTTAGGGGTGGTGGGGAGAAGGAGAGCATCAGGAAGAATAGCTAATGCATGCTGGGCTTCATACCTAAGCATGGGTTGATAGGTGCAGCAAACCACTATGGTACACATTTACTTATGTAACAAACCTGCACATCCTGCATGTTTACCCCAGAACTTAAAATAAAAGATGAAAAAAAAAAAGAAAATCTAAAACCTAAACAGACCAATAACAAGTTAAGAGATCAAAGTCATAATAAGAAGTCTGCCTGTAAATAAATGCCTGAAATCCAATGGCTTCACTGCTGAATTCTACCAAACATTTAAAGAAGAACTAATACCTATCCTACTCAAACACTTATAAAAATAAAGGATGAGGGAGCATTTCCAAACTCATTATATGAGGCCAGTATTACCATGAAACCAAAATCAGACAAACACACACCAAAAAAAAGCAACTGCATACCAATATTTCTAATCTATGCTAATCCATGCTGATGCAAAAATCCTCAAGCAAATACTAGCATACTGAATTCAACAATACATTAGAAAGATCGTTCATTATGAACAAGTGGGATTTATGTCTGGGATACAAGGATGGTTCAATATATGCAAGGATGGTTCAACATATGCAAATCAATCAGTATGATACATCATATCAACAGGATGTAGGATGTGAACCATACCATCATTTTAATTGATGCCCATAAAGCATTTGATAAAATTCAACATCCTTTTATGGTCAAAACCCTTGAAAAACTAGGGATAGAAGAAACATATCTCAACATAGTAGAAGCCATATATGACAGACTTGCATACTGAATGGGGGAAAACTGAAAGCCTTTTCTCTAAGATCTGGAACATGACGAAGATGCTCACTTTCACCACTGTTATTCAACACAATACCAGAAACCCTAGCTAGAGTAATCAGACAAGAGAACAAAATAAAAGGCATTCAAATTTGAATGGAAGAAGTAAAATAATAAAATACCTAGGAATTAACTTAACCAAGGAAATGAAACATCTCTGCAACAAAAACTATAAAACATTGATACAACAAATTTAAGATGACATGAAAATATGGAAAGTTATTCCATGTTCTTGTATGGGGTTAATCAATATTTTTAAATGACCATACTACCCAAAGAAATCTACAAACTCAATGCAATTGCTATCAAAATTCTAATGACATTCTTTTAGAAATAGAAAATAATCCTAAAATGTATGTGGAACCACTAAAGACCCAGAATAGTAAAACCTCCCAAGCAAAAAGAACAAAACTGGAAGAATCACATTACCTAACTTTAAATTATGCTACAGAGTTTTAGTAACCAAAACAGCATTGTACTGGCATAAAAACAGAAACCTAGACCGATGGAACAGAATAGATAACCCAGAATGTTATTCACATACCTACAGTGAACTCATTTTTGACAAAGGTACCAAGAATACACACTGAGGAAAAAATAGTCTCTTCAATAGATGGTACTGGGAAAACTGGATATCCATATGCAGAAGAATAAAACTAGACCCCTATATCTCACCACATACAAAATAAAATAAAATGTTTAAATAGTCAAGTCTTAGACTTCAAACTGTGAAACTACTACAAGCAGACATTGGGGAAAATCTCCAGGACATTGTTCAGGGCAAAAATTTCTTAAGCAGTATACCACAAGCACAACTAAGCAAAAGATAAAATGGACAAATAGGATCATATCAAGTTAAAAAGCTTCTGCACAGTAAAGGAAGCAGTCCAGAAAGTGAGGAGACAACCCACAGAATGGGAGAAAATATTTGAAAACTACCCGTGTGACAAAAGGTTAATAACCAGAAGATATTGAGCTCAAACAGCTTTATAGGAAAAATATCTAATAATCTGATTTAAAAATGGGCCAAATATTTGAGTAGACATTTCTCAGAAGAAGACATACAAATGGCAAACAGGCATATAAAAAGATGCTCAACATTATTGATCATCAGAGAAATGCAAATCAAAGCTACAGTGACATATCTCACTGTAGTTAAAATGGCTTATATCCAAAATACAGGTGATAACAAATGCTGGCAAGGATGTGGAGAAAAGAAAGAAAACCCTCATACACTGTTGGTGGATGTGTAAATTAGTAAAAACACTATGTAGAACTTTCTGGAGGTTTCTACAATGCCTAAAAATATAGCTACCATTTGCTTCAGCAATTCCACTGCTGGGTATACTCTCCTAAAAAAGAAAAATGTTGTATAAAAGAGATTATCTGCACTCCCAGATCTGTTGCATCACTGTTTACAATACTCAATATTTGGAAGTAACCTAGCTGTCTATTAACAGATGAATGAATAAAGAAAATGTGGTACATATACACAATGAAGTACTATTCAGCCGTAACAAAGAATACATTCCTGTCATTTGCAATATCATGGATGAATCTGGAAATCATTATGTCAAGTGAAATAAGCCAGGCACAGAAAGACAAACATCACATATTCTCACTTATCTATGGGACCTAAACATCAAAAGCAATTGAACTAATGGACATAGAGAATAGAAAAATGGTTACCAGAGGCTGTAGAGAGGGTGGGAGTGGGGGTAGGTGGGGATGCTTAATGGGTATGAAAAATATAAAGAAAGAATAGTACCTACCATTTGATAGCACAACAGGGTGATTTCAGTCATTAATAACTTACCTGTACATTTATAAATAACGAAAGGAGTATAATTGGATTGCTTATAACACAAAGGATAAATGCCTGAGAAGATGGATACCCAATTCTCCATGATGTGATTATTACACATTGCATGTCTGTATCAAAACGTCTCATTTCCCCTATAAATGTATACACCTACTCTGTACCCATGAAAATTAAAATTAAAAAAATTAAAAATCAGCTGCGACAAGCAGTAGGCTAATGAAAAACCTAAAAGAAATATTGGAAAATCAGATATCTAGAGCAGGCTTTCAAAATCCCCAGCATATTCCTGAGGAACTAAAAGGCCACACACTGTGTGTGGTGCTCTGCATATGCCCTGGGCTGTAAATATGCTCAGGAGATATTTGATAAGGTACTAACCTCCCACTTTTGAGCTAATCTTGAGGCTCTGTACAAGAAGAAAATGGAGACTAAGAGAGACTTGTAACTTGTCAGGATGAAGTTTGAAACTGTGTCCAGCCCACATACAAAGTTCCTCAGCAGGTACTTGGAGCCTTATCCATTCTATACACCTAAGAAAAATATTCAATGATTAGATGGCCACATATGACAATGAATACAGGCTTTACAATTTTTTTTAAGGAAAACTACTAAACTTACTATAACAACAATAACCAAGCAACAGAGTGACAACAAATATAAGAGAGAAAGAGAATCTGATTTCCAGGTTTGCCACATATAATATTAAATATGACAAGGATCCAAAAAAAGTTATGAGGCATGCAAATATACAAGAAATTATGGCCCATACACAGAAAAATAATAGAAGTCAATTTAAATTATGTCTCAGGAAGTCCAAACATTAAACTTACTAGAATAAGACATCATAACCATATCATTGAAAACCAAAGACAAAGGAAGAAACTTGGAAGCAGTAAGAGAATAGTGACTTATCATGAACAAGGTATGAGATCCAAAATAAACAGATGAGTTTCCATTAGGAGCCATGAAGGACAGAAGGCCATTGATAATTAAAGTGCCAAAACAAAAACCACGATAATCATAACAATGTGAATTTTCTTAACAATACTAAACTGTACAATGAAAAAAATTAAGATAGTCAATTTTATGTTACGTATACTTCACTATAATTAAAAATTTTGAAACAGATTGAAAGTAAATAATTCTATATGAAACCAATCTATCCTCCAAAAACTGAAGTTTAAATCAAGACATTCTAAGAGTAATGAAGACTGAGAGAATTTGATGATTGAAGACCTGCCCTAATAAGTCATACTAATAGAAGTTATCTAAGCCAAAATAAAAGGACACTAGACAGCAACTCAAACCTACTTTAAGTTATAGAAAGCACCAGTTGTGCTAACTACATAGGTGTATGTATAAAATTGAACATAAATGCATTTTGTATTTAATACATTATTTCTGTTATTTAATTCAAAATACAAATGCATTAAGTAATACTTATAAATATGTATTGATAGCCATACAATTTATAGAGCTATACCTCTGTAGGTTTGACAATATTAGCACAAAGAAGAAAGAAATGTAAGGATATATAAACAAAGTTTTGGATACTACTGTAATTAAGTTTGTATTAATCTAAATTAAATTGCTATAAAATATGTCAATTTTAATTCTCAGTGCAACCAATAGAAAACTAACTCAAAAATACAGTAATGGAAGGTAAGGAAATTTACATGTTACAGTAGAAAATATGTATTTAACAAAAAAAGGTGCAGTAATGGAGAGTAGTGAAACAGAACAGACATGAGACACATAGAAAACAAATAGCAAATTGGCTAGACTAACTCCTACCATAAAAGGAATCTTATTTAAACAAGAAGATCAAACACTCCAGTGAAAACAAAGACTAGCAAAATGGATAAAAAATAACCTAACTACACACTGTCTAAAAATATACTTTAAATTCAAAGACACAAACAAGTTGAAAATAAATGAGTAAAATATATACACCAGAAAACTTTAACCAAAAGAGAAATCCAGTGGCTATAACAATATCTGACTACATAGACTTTAAAAATTAAAAGTTTACCAAAGAACAAAAGGATATTTTAAAATAATAAGAGGGTCAATATGTCTGAAAAATATAGCATGTGTGTGTGCATACATACATATATTTAATAATAGAGCAACTGGACAGATGATCAACAGGTTGAAAAAAAGCCTTGAAAGATATAAAACCAATAGACATAATACAGATCTATAGAACATTCCAGCTGACAAGTATGCATAGAATATTGACCAGAAGAGAATATATATTAAGCTACAAAAATGCTAATAATATTTAAATGATTACATTCATACAAAATATGTTCTTCAAACACAATGGAATGAATTTGAAATAGCACAAGAAAATTTGGAAAATTTACAAATATGTAGAAATTAAACAACACACTCCTAAATAATCAATGGATCAAAGAAGAAACAAAAAACTTTTAATTTTTTTTTTTTTTTGAGATGCAGTTTTGCTCTTGTTGCCCAGGCTGGATGGAGTTCAGTGGTTCCATCTCAGCTCACTGCAACCTCAGACTCCCATGTTCAAGCAATTCTCCTGCCTCAGACTCCTGAGTAGTTAGGATTACAGGCACGCACCACCACGCCCAGCTAATTTTTTGTATTTTTAGTTGAGACACGGTTTCATCATGTTGACCAGGCTGGTCTCAAACTCCTGATCTCAGCTGATCCATCCCTTAAATTACTTCTAAATAAATGATAATGAAGACACAACATGCCAAATGTAATTGCACACAGCTAAAACAGAGATGAGAGAAAAATGTACGGCTGTACGTGACTACTTTAATAAAGAACAGTCCCAAATTATTAACTTAATCTCTGCTATTTTTTTTTACAGCAGAGATTAGATACATAGCTAGTTTATTACTAGAAGAAAAAATACAAACTAAGAAAAGAACAAACTGAACCAAAAGAAAGAAGGAAATCATAAAAGTTCAAGTAGAAATTGTAAAAGAGAGTAGAAAGTCAATAGAGATAATCAATAGAAGCAGGTAGTAGCAGGTGGCAGTAAGCCCTGCCCAGCTCCCACACACTTGGTAAGGCAGGTCTCAACAGCACACTGTTTCCCTAGCAACAGCTAGCTAGGTTTCAGGCAGTCTGTGCTCAGAATTGAAAACTTCCCCAGGTCATAAACCTTCCTCAGGGAGACAGAAACCACAGCTTACAGACCATGCCTGTCCTTGTCTGCCCATGAAGCAAGAGCACCTAGCTCCTGTGTCCATGGCTACAGTCCACTTGCCAATCTCCCCTTGGTTCTAGATTATATCCTGAATCACATCTGGAAACTTTTCTTAACCTATGACTGCTGTCTCAATTAGCAGACAACCTTTATCAAGATCCCCTGTGAAGTAGTATCAGGAATGACTTACCTCCGTCCCTTCTGGAGACTGGGAATGCACACCAAAAGCACGTCTCGATGCCACTCCTTCTCATATACTCCCCCACTGATCAGTAAATCAGCTCTAGACTTGGTATGGTTGAGGCTTTCCCCTGTGATCTGGATTGTCAGGTTCCACAGTGAGGGTGTATATCTTGAAGGCAGGTTATCCTCTTCTTACACTCTGAAGCCAGTTTTCCACCTGGTTCATGGTGTACACTGCAGACGGCTATTTCTTTCAAAGGATCCATGGTTTCTTTTAGTTTTCCTGTTAAGTTTCAGTGTTGAAAAAATCCCTGCATGAATCTCTGCACATGATTTTGTCTTTCCAAGTGGGAGAAGCATGCAAACAATGCCTCCAATCTGCCATCTTGGAAAAAAAGAACTAAAATTTCTAAAATAAAGAATAATAAAGAGTGTATATTGTTACTGATTTTATACAAATAATGAGAATTATAAGAAAATACCATGAACAATTTGATGCCAACAAATTAAATCATCTAGAACAAGTAGATAAACTAGTATACAAATATACACCATCAAAATTTACTCAAGAAGAAACAGAAAATCTGAATAGACTTATATAAGTAAATAAATTGAATTATTTAAACCAAGAAAAATAGGGATTTATCCAAGCTATGAAAGTTTGGTTTAACATGATAACATTAATCAATGCATATACAATATTAATAGAATGAAGAACAAAATAGCATGATAGTCTTAATAGGCAAAGAAAAAAATCTGTTGACGAAATCCAACACCCTCTCCTGATAGAAACACTCAACTAACTAGTTACAGAAATAAATATCTTTACCACCATAAAAGGCAACTATGAAATATCCACAGCTAATATAATACACAATAGTGAAAGACTGCAGCGTTTTTTTGTAATATTAATAAATCATGAAGACAGATTTTCTTGTGATTTCTATTCAACATTATACAGGAGATTCTACCAAAACAGGTAGGTAAGGAAATGAATCACAAGACACTCAGATTAAGAAGAGAGAAGTATCTAAAAACATGACCTTGAATATAGAAAGTCTCAAAGAATAACCCCCCAACACATATACATGTACATACACACATAGTAAGTTTGCAAGACAAAAAAATCAATTTATAATAATCTATTGTTATTTCTCTATAATAGCAATGAACAATATAAAATTGTAATTTAAAATATCCCAATTACAATAGCACCAAAACAGTGGACTGAATAAAGAAAATGTGATACATATAAACCATAGAATACTACACAACAATAAAGAAGAATGAAATAATATCCTCTGCAGCAATATGAATCCAACAGGAGGCTGTTATACTAAGCAAATTAACGCAGGAACAGAAAACCAAATACCACATGTTCTCATTTATAAGTGTGAGCTAAACACAGAGTACACACAGACACAAAGATGCGAACAACAAACAATGGGACTATTTGAACAGGGAGGGTAGGGAGGTGAGGCTTGAAAAACTATCAGATACTATACTCACTAACTGACGAAGGGATCATTCACACACCAAACCTCAGTGATACGCGATTTACCCATGTAACAAACCTGAACGTGTACCCTCAGAACCTAAAGTAATAGCTAAAAACAGAATAATAAAATACCTAAGAATAAATTGAACAAAGTATTTGTAAGATTGTACAATGAAAATCACAAAACATTTTTGAAAGAAATTAAATAAAACCAAATAAATTTAAATGTATCCCATCTTCCTAAAATAGGGTTATTATTGCCAAGATGGCAATAATTTCCAAATCTGTTTAGAGATACAGCGTAACTCTTATCAAAATCTCAGCTTTCTTGTTGCAGCCGTTGAAAAGCTGATTCATACTGGAATGCAAGGGACTGAGAATAGTCAAAACAATCTTGCAAAATAACACATTTTGAGGCCTTAAACTTCCTGATGTAGAAATTTACAAAGCTACAATATTCAGGACAGTGTGGTACTGGCATAAAAATAAATATATACATCAACGTAATAACATTGAATATCTAAAAATAAACTCATAAATTTTTGGTCATTTGAGTTAAGACAAGGGTGTAAACTCAGGAAAAGATTGTATTTTAACTACTGATGTTGGATAACTGCCTAACCACATGCACAAGAATGAAGTTCAAAACGCTACCTTCAACTATATATAAAATTAACTCAAAATGTATCAAAGATCTAAATGAAAACTAAAACAATAACACATTTAGAAGCAACTCTAAGTGTAAATTTTTGTTACCTTAGATTTAGCAATGGTAATTTAAATATGACAAATGATTTAAGTGGACATTTGTAGAAAGAAAATACATAAATGTTCAAAAATCACATGAAAAGACAGTCAGCATCACTAATCATCAGGGAAATGCAAATTAAAAATAGTAGTGATGTACTAGTATTTTATACACACTAGGATGATTATAATAAAAGAAGATAGAAAATAGCAACTGTTGGCCAGGAGTTGGAGAAATCAGAACCGCAATTCACTGCTACTTGGAATATAAAAGAGTAAATTTGTAAAACAGTCTGGAAGTTCCTCACAATATTAAACATGGAGTTATAATATAATTCAGCACATCAGTTCCTAAGTATGTACCCAAGATAAATGAAGACATATGCCCACATAAAACTTGTACATCAGTGTTCACAGCAACATTATTCATTATAGCCAAAGAGTAAAAGCAAACGAATGTATAACAACTGAGGAATGGATAAGTAAAATGTGCTACATCTAAGCAATGGGATATTCAGCCAAAAAAATGAATGAAATACTTACTATGCTGTAATATGTATATGCCTTGAAAATATGCTTACTGAAAGTAGTGAGAAACCTAAGGTCCCATGTTATATGACTCGGTTAAAATTACATGTCAAAATTAGGCCATATATAGACATGAGGATCAGGAGAATAAGGAGTGACCACTAACCACTAAGAGATTTATTTTGAGGTTGATGAAATAGTCTGAAATTAGTGGTGACAGTTGCACAGTTGCGTGAATATACTCAAAACAGCTGAAACTCTATATACTTTAAATTGTATACTTCATGCCTGGTGATTACTTTTTTGTGTTGTAATGTTAAAAGGATATTTTCTCCATTGTATTTTCTAGTTTGTGCTTGTTGATATACAAATACACACACATATGTAGTTATACACACACACACACACACACACAAATTATATATATCCATATACATATATATATCTCACATTCTACTTTTTTCAAATATTGATTTATATACACTTTATCAGATGATGATACTTTATTTTGTATCACTCTTTATAATAGAGCAAGCTCCATAACTTATCCCTGTTACCTTGATTTTTCTCTATGGCATTTGTTACCACAAAAGGTAACCAACTCATCTTAATTTGCCTGAGACTTTTTGAATTTTAGCATTGAAAGTCCTATGTCCGGGAAATCTCCTCAGTCTCAGAAAATCCAGGAAGATTGATCTTTTTATTACTTACATTTGTATTTTTCTTTTATTCCTCTATAATGTAATATACAAGATGACAGGGATTTTATCTGTTTTTTTTTTTCTACTATATTCTACATATCTTAAAATATATTGCACACAATTAGTTTATATTTGTTCCTTAAAAGTAACTTATTTTTTGTATATTTACCTAATAAGCACACAATACTAAAATGTTATTATTTTAACATTTTGTTTAATCTCCTTGATTTTAAGATGATAAATAATATGTATGAAATTCTAATATTTATTTTCCTTTCCAATAATTTTGTCTTTTATATGCTAGCTACTTTGCCATGTTTTATTGATTTCTACGTTTCTGGTCATTGTAAAAAAAGAAAGTAATAGCATAGTTATATAGCAACATACAGATTGAAATTTACTGCCCTTTATTATCTATGAACATTAGAATACTGTCTTTATCTTTTTTGCATTTATTCATTTCAAAAATATGTACGTGTTCCAACTATATGACAGTTGTGTCTATATGTTGCGGTAAAATGACCAGCTTATAATATAATGGGAGACAGATTTATAGGAAAGTCTTTCTCAGAATAATGGTAGGAAATACTGTAAGTGGCTTTCCCATTTCCACTCAATTTTTGATTTGGCAGCTCTAGGAAATTAAGTAAATAAAGTAAAAGAAGGGTGGTAGTGGAGTTGGGTGTGATTGGAAAGATAAAATAGGACAACTCTTACATCATCTTGGGGCACATAATATGCAATACATATTTTATCCTAAATGTGATAAGAAACTTTTGAAGAGTAGACATGGAATCAACCTAAAGTCTCATTGAAGGTGAACTAGATAAAGAAAATGTGGTACTTGTACACCATGAAATACTATGCAGCCATAAAAAAGAACAAAATCTTAAATACTTTGCAGCAACATGGATGGAGCTGGAGGCCATTATCCTAAGTAAATTAATGCAGAAACAAAACCAAATACCACACGTTGTCACTTACAAGTGGGAGCTAAACATTAAGTACACATGGATACAAAGAAGGAGACAATAGACACAGGGTCATACTTGAGGGTGGAAGGTAGGAGCAGGGTGAGAATCAAAACACTACCTTGATATGGTTTGGGTCTGTGTCTCTACCCAAATATCACCTCAAATTGAAATCCCCATAGTCCCCACATGTCAAAGGTGGAACCTGGTGGAGGTAATTGGATCATAGGGGTGGATTCCCCCATGCCATTCTCATGAGAGTGAGTGAGTTCTCCTGAGATCTGATAGTTTTACAAGCATTTGGCATTTCCCTTGCTTGCACTCATTCCATCCTGCCACCCTATGAAGACAGTACTGGCTTCTTGTTTGCCTTCTGCTATGCTCTGAAGATTTTGAGGCCTCCCCAGCCATGCAGAACTGTGAGTCAATTAAACCTCTTTCCTGTATAAATTACCCAGTCTCAGGTATTTCTTCAAAGGAGTGTGAGAATGAACTAATACAGTACATTGGTACCGGGTAGTGGAGTGCTGCTGTAAAGATACCAAAAAATGTGGAAGTGACTTTGGAACTGGGTAACAGGCACAGTTTGGAACAGTTTGGAGAGCTCAGAAGAAGACATGAAGATGTGGGAAAGTTTGGAACTTCCTAGAGACTTGTTGAATGATTTTAACCAAAATGATGATAGTGATATGGATGATGAAGCCCAGGCTGAGGTGGTCTCAGATGGAGATGAGGATCTACTTGGGAACTGGAGCAAAGGTGACCCTTGCTATGCTTTGGCAAAGAGACTGGTGGCATTTTGCTCCTGTGCTAGAGATCTGTGGAACTTTGAACTTGAGAGAGATAATTTAGAGTATCTAGTGGAAGAAATTTTTAAGCAGCAAAGTATTCGAGAAGTGACAGAACATAAAAGTTTGGCAAATTTGCAGCTTAATGATGTGATGGAAAAGAAAAACCCATTTTCTGGGAATGTCTCCAGTGCATGTCAGAGAACTTTGTGGCAGCCCCTCCCATCACAGGGCCAGAGGCCTAGGAGGGAAAAATGGTTTCATGGAATGGGTCCAGGGCTCTGCTGCTGTGTGCAGCCTCAGATCTTGGTGCCCTGCAACCTAGCCACTCCAGCTCCCACCATGGCTAAAAGGCGGCATGGCACAGCTCAGGCCATTTCTGCAGAGGGTACAAGTCCCAAACATTGGAGGTTCCCATGTGGTGTTGAACCTGCAGGTGCAAAGAAGTCAAGAATTGATCCTCTGCCTAGATTTCAGAGGATGTATCGAAATGCTTGGATGTCCAGGTGAAAGTTTGACGCAGGAGTGGAGCCCTCATGAAGAACCTCTGATAGAGCAGTGTGGAAGGGAAATGTGGGGTTGGAGTACCAACACAGAGTCCCCACTGGGACCCTTCCTAGTGGAGCTGTGAGAAGAGGGCCATTGTTCTCCAGACCCCAGTATGGTAGATCCACCAACAGCTTGCCCTGTGTGCCTGGAAAAGCCACAGACCCTCAATGCCAGCCATGGAAGCAGCCAGGGCAGTGGGCTGTACCTTGCAAAGCCACAGGGGATGAGCTTCCCAAGGCTGTGAGAGGCCACCCTTTGCATCAGTAGGCCCCAGATGTGAGACATGGAGTCAAATGAGATACTTGTAGAGCTTTAAGACTTAATGACTGCTCTGTTGGATTTTGGACTTTCATGGAACCTGTAGCTCCTTGCTTCTGGCCAATTTCTTCCTGTTGGAATGGGGGCATTTATCCAATGCCTATACTCCCATCGTATCTAGGAAGTAACTAACTTGTTTTTGATTTTACAGGCTCATAGGCAGAAGGGGTTGCCTTGTCTCAGATAAGACTTTGGTCTATGGACTTTTGAGTTAATGCTGAAATGAATTAAGACTTTAGGGGACTGTTGGGAAGGCATGATTGGTTTTGAAATGTGAAAATACAGACATTAGATTTGGGAGGGACCCAGGGCAGAATGATATGCTTTGGCTCTATGTCAACACCCAAATATCACCTCAAATTGTAATCCTCGTAATCTCCACACATCAAGGGTGGGACCAGGTAGAGGTAGTTGGATCATGGGGGTGGTTTCTTCCATGCTGTTCTCATGATAATGAGTGAATTCTCACGAGATCTAATGGTTTTGTAAGTGTCTGGCATTTCCCCTATTTGCACACACACACTGTCCTGCCACCCTGTGAAGAAGGTGCCTGCTTCTCCTTTGCCTTCTACCATGATTATAATTTTCCCAAGGTCTCCCCAGGCATATGGAACTGTGAGTCAATTAAACCTCTTTCCTTATAAATTACCAAGTCTCTGATATTTTTTCATAGCAGTGGGAAAATTTTTCATGCTCATTGCCTTTCTGATGAAATAATCTGCACACCAAACCCCTGTGTCACACAATTTTACCAGTGTAANTAAAGATTGATTTTATTTTATGAGTAAATGCATTATGAAGTTGCATAAAGAGAGCAAAGAAATGTGATAGAAATCTAGTACAGTCCAGTCCAGAGATATGGAGGAGGGGTTAGTGGAGATAAGGATATATATAATACTAGCCAAAATTCCTAGTACTTGTTGATAAATGTTTGAGCAAATAGAGAGATAGCCAAGCTATATAATTATATATAAGTATATTTCAAGTTTGGAACTCAGAGAATATCATGACTTGAGGGAAAATTCCACAATCTGTAGCATATAGATTTCAATTCAAATCTAGATTAATGCATAAGGTCAACTAAGTAAAGAGTACAGATACAAAATAAGCTCTCAGGCACTCCTACACTTGGGTTCCATGTACAACAGAGAAAAGAGAGATAGGCTAAACATACATTGTGAGAAAAGCTAGAAAGGGAACACCATTGCAACAACAATCAGAAATAAGTTCTGCTCATGGTAGAATAATAGATTCCAGATTTGACCACCCCAAACACAGTTAACAACTACAAAAGTAGACAAAATATATGAGGCGTTTGTTGTCAGCCACTGCAAATATGTATCTCTGAACTTATATCTTTGAAATTAAATAATTAACGTAACCACATTGATTTCTAGAAATTATCAAGTGGTCTAACAAATATGAAATTATAGCTTCAAAAGAGCAGATAGGAAAAATGGAACAAAAGAAATCAAAATCAAAAGCAAAACACATGCAACTTGTGATTCCACCTCTATTATGTAAAAGCTTGCTAATCATCACTCCTGTCCCTACAGCAAGAAAAGTGGAACAAACTAAAAATAAGTGAGTTTTATTTGCCTTATCAAAGAACTGAGGCTGCAGGGCAGACCACCACTAGAAAATTTAGAGAAACAGGAAAATCCAGAGTTACAGCTGTGACCTGCTTACCTGCAGCAAAAGTCACTAGATGCATAAATTAGTTGGAACATTCAAATGCTAATTTTGAAAAATTGTTGGGGCTGATTGTAAACTAGTGCAAAAATTAAAATAAATAAATAAATAAACCTTCGTGGGTTTCTACCTCAAGGAATATCAACAGATTCTCACAGTGAGGATTTGAGAAAGATTTTCCTCTTGTATCTGACAGGAGGATGGAAAGAATAATCCTTGTAAAACATGTCAAAAGACTTTTATAAGAAAGATCAACTCTAGAGAGAAGACTTTACTAGAGCCTTATCCCCATTCCTTTTCTCCTAGGCTTCTGTTTCACCAAAGAAGGAAGGGCCATACCCCTGAAGAAACAATTGTGAGGGTCACAGTTCAGAGAAAAGTTTATTAAAATACTGAGATTTAACATAAGATAACAGAGGACTTTACATCCTCCACAGCTCGCCACCACATCAACAGGCTCCAGTATAATAAAAAAGGATAAGGGAAAAATGAATTGCAAAATGCAATCATCTCTAAGGAGTACTCAGGAAAGCTGAAAGTCAAGAGAAGAGACAAAACAGAGACACAAGAGGATTTTAAAGCTTTTGCCTCCTACAGATAGAACAAGCATTAAACATAGCCCAACTCCTAGCCATGTAATATAAATGTTTACACTATGAACTTACTTACTTTAGTCCCTATAATTAATACAACGTGTGAAAGGAAAATAAATCTCCGGACCCCAAATCACTAAGCCAAAGGGTGTCAGGCAAACCTGCCTCCCATTTTATTCCTAAATAAGATAGTTACAAAGAGAAAAAAAAGGCTACATATCTCCTTCACAATTTACCCACAAGGAAATTCCTTGTGGACCTCAAGATCTTTATCCTCAAACAGTTCTGTTGAATTTCTCCCTGGCAATGTAAATTGATAGATTATCTTCACAGGTGCCAAACAAAGGACTGCCAGAACTCAAAGTCATCCTTCTGCTCACCTGAGACAAATGCATATCTGATTGCTTCCGCTGCCCTATTGTTTATGTAAAATGCATTTTCGCTGGAGTCAGACTAAGGCATAGGTGACTATTCCTCTACTCCATTTCATATGTAAATTATGTATTCAGTGAAAGGCTGATCAAAGACCCAAAATAATGCAACCTTTTGTTTCTTATCATCTAACTGTGACCCGGAAGCCCCTACTTCCAGAGTTGTCCCACCTTGCCAGACAGAAAGAATGTACATCTTACACATACTGATTGATGTCTCATGTCTCCCTAAAATGAATAAAACCAAACTGTGCTCTGACCACCGTGGGCACATATTCTCAGGATCTGCTGAGGGCTATGTCCTGGGCCATTGGTCACTCAAATTTGGCTCAGAATGAATACTTTAGATATTTTACAGAGTTGGACTCTATGTGACAAACACATATAGCTTTCAACAAAACATTACAAGACATATCAAAAGGCAAAAAAATGCAGTCTGAAGAGACAAATTAGGCATCATAATCAACTTAGATGTAACAAAGACTTGATAATTACCAGAAAAGAATTTAAAATAACAATGGTTAATATGTTAGGGCTGTAATAGAATGGCAAAACATGCAAGAATGTACAAATGATGAAAGGAGAGAGGAGAAATATCTAAGAAATAATCAAAAGGAAATAATCAAAAATAAAAATATCAAACAGCAATGTAAGAACAATTTGTAAAGTAGGAAATTCCAAGAACCTTTTTCT
>NW_016818680.1:85117-98268 GCF_001698545.2 Rhinopithecus bieti
GGACTTTACATCCTCCACAGCTCGCCACCACATCAACAGGCTCCAGTATAATAAAAAAGGATAAGGGAAAAATGAATTGCAAAATGCAATCATCTCTAAGGAGTACTCAGGAAAGCTGAAAGTCAAGAGAAGAGACAAAAACAGAGACACAAGAGGATTTTAAAGCTTTTGCCTCCTACAGATAGAACAAGCATTAAACATAGCCCAACTCCTAGCCATGTAATATAAATGTTTACACTATGAACTTACTTACTTTAGTCCCTATAATTAATACAACGTGTGAAAGGAAAATAAATCTCCGGACCCCCAAATCACTAAGCCAAAGGGTGTCAGGCAAACCTGCCTCCCATTTTATTCCTAAATAAGATAGTTACAAAGAGAAAAAAAAGGCTACATATCTCCTTCACAATTTACCCACAAGGAAATTCCTTGTGGACCTCAAGATCTTTATCCTCAAACAGTTCTGTTGAATTTCTCCCTGGCAATGTAAATTGATAGATTATCTTCACAGGTGCCAAACAAAGGACTGCCAGAACTCAAAGTCATCCTTCTGCTCACCTGAGACAAATGCATATCTGATTGCTTCCGCTGCCCTATTGTTTATGTAAAAATGCATTTTCGCTGGAGTCAGACTAAGGCATAGGTGACTATTCCTCTACTCCATTTCATATGTAAATTATGTATTCAGTGAAAGGCTGATCAAAGACCCAAAATAATGCAACCTTTTGTTTCTTATCATCTAACTGTGACCCGGAAGCCCCTACTTCCAGAGTTGTCCCACCTTGCCAGACAGAAAGAATGTACATCTTACACATACTGATTGATGTCTCATGTCTCCCTAAAATGAATAAAACCAAACTGTGCTCTGACCACCGTGGGCACATATTCTCAGGATCTGCTGAGGGCTATGTCCTGGGCCATTGGTCACTCAAATTTGGCTCAGAATGAATACTTTAGATATTTTACAGAGTTGGACTCTATGTGACAAACACATATAGCTTTCAACAAAAACATTACAAGACATATCAAAAGGCAAAAAAATGCAGTCTGAAGAGACAAATTAGGCATCATAATCAACTTAGATGTAACAAAGACTTGATAATTACCAGAAAAAGAATTTAAAATAACAATGGTTAATATGTTAGGGCTGTAATAGAATGGCAAAAACATGCAAGAATGTACAAATGATGAAAGGAGAGAGGAGAAATATCTAAGAAATAATCAAAAGGAAATAATCAAAAATAAAAATATCAAACAGCAATGTAAGAACAATTTGTAAAGTAGGAAATTCCAAGAACCTTTTTCTCCACAGAAACACTAAAAAATTGAGCAAAAATTGTCAGAATCAACTTTTTTGGAATACTGAAAAATAGTAAAAAAAATTACAGCAACCAAGCAGACACTGAATTAAGTAAGGAGTGATGTGAAGAAAACAGTAAAGCTTTGTGGAATCTTAGGCCAGCTTTGCATAACCCTATCCCTGGTGTGGAAGTATTCTTGAAGATGGCAATTAGTATTCTCAATAAAGGTACCTGACTCTAGAGAGAACAGAGTAGACCTCATTCACAAGTAATGGTGCTTGTCTGATATGATCCCTCTAGGGTTTCCTTGAAGAACTTCTACAAGGTTCTTGCTATTGTTTTGGCTAATTCGGAACTCTCTGATGGCAGAAAAGCAGCTAAGCAGAGTGTATTCAGAAAAATCAAACAAACAAAAAACAGGGAAAGGCAAATGAACAAGTCACTGCTGCCTGGTGCAAGGTATTAGAGTCAAGGCAAGTAATGAACATGCCTTGGGTGGAAAAGCTGGAGAGAGTGTTATTCTGGGGACAAAGGGCTTTAAAAAACTCCTGAATATAACAGGATATTTAGAAAGCCATAACACAACCATAGCCATAGGCATGGTCAGAAAAGTGCTGAGAAGAAACAAAACTTTCACTTACAGCTGATTTTGAGGCTAATCATCATAAATGGGAAGTGAAAGCTAAGGCATAATTATAAAAGGCCTGTCTATGTGTTGAAGGAGTGCTTCAATAGACACTCAAAAGGCAAAGACTGGGAGAGTGATTACATTTAATATTTTAAATAAAATTTACCTCAAATGTTTAAAGAAATATTTACCTGACCACTAAGTAACCACAAGCCAGAGGAACTTCAGAGACCATATATGACAAAAAAAATACAGTTTTCAAAAATAGTTTAGAAAAGTCACTAAACAAAAAAGTTAGTGCGGACCCAGCAAGCAACAACAACAACAAAATCTTGAGGAGGATGAAATATTTGCTATCCCTGGGTACTACATTATATTATTTAAAATTTTCAGTTTTTAACAAAAATTTGTGAAACATGAGAGAATGAGGAAAAAATGAGAGAATGTATGGCCCACTCGAAAATAAATTAATAGAAATTGTTCATAACAAATCACACACATTGGACTTAGGGGAAAAAAAACCTTTAAATTAACTGTCTTAAATATATTCAGAGATCTAAGAAAGTCACAGATGAGAATGCAAATAAAATAGCAGAATAATGTCTCAATAAATACAGAATATCAATAAAGACAAAAGTTATAGAAAGGAACTGACAGGAATTCTGAAACTGAAAAGTACAATAGGTGAAAATAAAAATTTACTAAAAGATTTCAAAAGTACATTTGAGAGAGCAAAAAAGAATAATTAACCAATTTAAAGAAGAGTTAATTGAAACTATCTGAGGAGGGGAGAAAAGCATAAAAAACATCAACAGAAGATAGGAGATACAAGGTAGGTCACAAAGGCTACTTCAAAAAACAGTGGCGAAAAATTTCCCTTATTTTATAAAATACATAAATCTAAACATCTAATAAGTTCAATAAACTCCAAATAAGATAAATATATGGAAATCCACAACAATATACATTATAATCAAGTTACTGACTATGCAAACAGCCAGAGAAAAGCACCTTGTTATGCCTAAGGGATCCTCAATAACACTAACAACCAATTTCTCAGTAGATACCACAGAAGTCAGAATGTAATGGGAAAATACTATAATTCTAGAAATTTAGAATTTAAAAAAATCTAAAAAAATTTTAAAAATATTTATTGACAACAAGTTCTATATTTGGCAAGATTATTCTAAAAAAAAAAACAAGGAAGAATTAAGACATGTCCCAGTAAAAAAAAAACTCCTTTTGTGTCCAAAAGATATCAAATAAGTTAAAGTGAAAGAATGCAAAAAGAAATTTAAGTAAATAATTTTACAAGAGACAAATAAGGATATTATATATTGAAAAAACTGTACGTTTATTAAAAGATATAAAATTATAAACATATCTACACTTAAAATAGAGCCCCAAGTACATGAAGAAAAGTTGCCATAAGTCAAGAGAAAATAGAAAGTTCTACAATAATAGATGGAGACTTCAACATGATATTTTCAATAATAAATAAACTTACCAAATAGAAGACCAATAGAGGCAGTGGAAGATATACATAACACTATAAAACACATAGACTTAACTCATTATAGGATACTATATCCCAGAATAGTAGAGTACACATCCTTCTGAAGTTTGCATGGGAAATTATTCGGGATAAACCACACGTTAAGAAATCAAAGTACATTTAAAAGTTTCAAATTGTAAAAGTATCTTTCTCAAACACAATAAAATGAAACAAAAAATAACAGATTGAAAACTTAAAAATTCACAAATAAGTGCAAATTAACAACACACTAGTAAACAGCCAATGGGTCAAATAAAAAAATCACAAGGAAATTAAGAAAGTACTTTAGGCAACTGAAAATAAAAATACAACATATGAAAACATATGAAATTCAGTGAAAGAAGTGCACAGATATATTTATAGCTGTAAATGACATATTAATAAGAAATATCTGAAATCAGTAAACTGACAGTACACTTTTAAAAAGTAGATAAAGAGGATAAAAGTACATCTAAAGCTAGAAGGAGAGAAATAAAAAAGATTGGAGTGAGGTAAATGAAACAGACAAAAATAATAGAGAAAATGAACAAAGACAATGTTGAATAAGAAGCTCAACAAACTTGACAAAACAGCAAGAGGGACTATAAGAAAACGTATATAACACTCAAATCATTAAAATCAGAAATGAACTAAGGACATTAATTATGGCCTAACAGGAATAAAAAGAATAGTAAGGGAATATTATGACCAATTGTATGACCAACAATTAGATAATCTAGATCTAGTAGAAAATTCCTACAAACACCCAAATTGCCAAAATGTCTCAAGAATAAATATAAAATAGAGACAGATCTATAATAAGTAATGGGATTAATTTAGTAATCACAAGCCATCTAACCTTGATAAAATTGATAAGCCTCTTGCAAGGCTAATGATAAAAGAAAAACTTTAGCCAAGTTACATTTGAAGGAGCTTAATTGAGTAATGAATGATTTGTGAATTGGGTAGCCTTTTGAGCCAGGGTAGGCTCAGAGACTCCAGCACAGCCACGTGGTGGGAGACAATTTTGGACAGAAAAGGAAAATAATGTACAGAAAACTGAAGTGAGATACAGAAACAACTGGATTGGTTACAGCTCAGCATTTGCCTTATTTGAACGCTGTCTGAACAGTTGGCTACATTTGGCCAAAATTCAGTAATTGGCACAGGTGTGGGCTACACTCTGTTTACACCTCCACTTGTAGTTCACAATGTACAGAAAAACCTTTAGGTTGAACTTATAATATGTAAGGAGGCAGCTTTAGTCTAAACTCAATTTAACACTAAGAAAAAAAGAGAGGGCACAAATGACGAGTATTGGTCATGGAAGAGGGATCACTACTAGAGGTTTAATGGACATTAAAAGGTTAATCATAACATATATTGAACAACTCTGGGCCAACACATTTCATACCCTGGATTCAATGGACCAAATTCTCGAAAGACATGATTTGGCAAAATTTAAACAAGAGCAAAATAGACAATATGAACAGGCATGTATCTTTTAAATAAATTTAATAAAAAATGTAAAATCTTTTTAAAAAGAAAGAAACAGGCCTAGATGGGTTTACTGCAGAATTCTACCAAACATATGAGGAAGAAATTACAATTCTCCACAATATCTTCTAGAATATAGAAGCAGAAGGAATACTTACTCATTATATCAGGCTGTAGTGAACTCATTATTTTGTTTGTAATGACAGCTTCCACTGTCATTACAAGTTTAACTTTCTCATACCAGAAACAGGGTTCAGTCACCTTTGACACAGTATCCAATTCTATACTACACTCACATGATGGTGGCCAGAGAAAAAACTGTAAATGTATCTCTTTCACCTGACAGATTAGGCTTGCCACTGTGCCTCTGACTGCTTACTTTAAATGGACTGTCCAGTTATTTGTCCATGAACTTAAACTGACACATAGTCTATTTCCTTAAATATATACTGCCAGTTACCATGACTCTTGACTCTTCATTTCTGCCTCTTGACTTGGTAACAGAAGACTGCCCTTCTGACTCATTATGCCTTCACTGCCCAGGATTTGTGAGTAAAAATATTTGAATTTATTTTCTATTATGGTGGTATTTTAAATTTGCGCTTTCCATCAGAAGAACCAGGGACTACACAAAGATGGCTTCTCCCTAGAACACTAGGAGAGGAGGAGGACCCAATATAAGGCTTCCAGTGCCAGACTTTGAATACCACCCACGTAAGATGGTGAACATAATTTATAAATATGCATGTGCTTACTGCTCTACCGACTGGTCACTGCTCCGTTCCTTTCCCTCTCCTCAGGCCTCCATATTCCCTAAGATGGGTTAATATTGAAATTATGCTAATTAATAAGCCTATAATAGCATCTATGTGTTCAAGTTAAAGAAAGAATCACACTTCTCTCACTTTAAATCAAAAGCTAGACATCATTAAGCTTACTGAGGAAGACATAGCAAAAGCTGAGAGAGGCTGAAAACTAAGTCCCTTGTACCAAACAGTTAACCAAGTTGGGAATGCAAAGAAAAGTTCTTGAAGGAAATTAAAATTGCTGCTCCAGTGAGCATACAAATTGTAAGAAAATAAAATTGTCTTATTTGCTGATACGGAGAAAATTTTAGTTGTCTGGATAGGAGACCCACTGGCCACAACACTCCTTAAGCCAAAACCTAATTCAGAATGAGGTTCTAACGCTCTGCAATTTTGTGAAGGCTGAAAGAGGTGAGAAAGCTGCAGAAAACAAGTTTGAAGTTAGCAAAGGTGGGTTCAAAAAATTTAAGGAAAGAAGCTATTTCCATAACATAAAAGGGCAAGGTGAAGCAGCAAGGGCTGATATAGAAGCTACAGCAAATTATTTATAAGATTTAGCTAAAATAACTGTTGAAGGTGGCTACACTAAAAAAAAAAAGGATTTTCAATGTAGATAAAACACCCTGATATTGGAAGAAGATGCCATCTAGCACTTTCATAGCTAGAGAAGAGGTCAATGCCTCGCCTCAAAGCTACAAAGAGCAGGTTAACTCTCTTGTTAGAAGCTAATGTAGCTGATGACTTTCAGTTAAATCCAATGCTCATTTATCATTCCAAAAGTACTAGGGGCCTTAAGAATTATTTTAAATCTATTCTGCCCACACTCTATAAATGAAACAACAAAGCCTGGATGACAGCACTCTGTTTACAGCACAATTTACTATTTTAAGCTCACTGTTCAGACCTACTGCCAAGAAAACAGGATTTCTTTCAAAATATCACTGCTCCTTGACAAGGCACCTAGTCACCCAAGAGTTCTGATGGAGATGTACAAGGGAACTAATGTTATTTTCATATCCACTAACACAACATCCATTCTGCAGCCAATGGATCAAAGAGTCACTTTGACTTACAAGTCTTATAGTTTAAGATATATATTCCATAAGGATATAATTCTCATAGATATTGATTCTTCTAATGGATCTGGGCAAAGGAAATTGAAAATCTTCAGGAGCGGATTCAACATTCTAGGTGCCACTGAGAACATTTATGATTCACTGGAGGAGGTTAAAGTATCAACATTAACAGGAGTTTGGAAGAAATTGATTGCAACCCTCATGGATGACTTTTATTAGGAGTTAAACACTTCAGAGAAGAGAGTAACTGCAGATGTGGTAAAAATAGCATGACACCTGAAATTAGAAGTTAAGCGGGAATACATGACTGACTTGCTGCACTCTCATGTTAAAACTATAATGGGTAAAGAGTTGTTTCTTATGAATAAGCAAAGAAAGTTCTTTCTGAAGAAACAACTCTTTAAAGCTTTTAAAGTAAAAAGCTTTTAAAAACAGTTAAAGCTGTTAAAGGTTTAACATGAGATTGTATCAAGTCAGTCGTGTATTTAGGCCCTACTTCTAATTTCAATTGTCTTGCTATTTTTTTCCTTTCCTTTTTTTTTTTTTTTTTTTTTTTTTTCTGAGACAGAGTTTCACTCTTGTTGCCCAGGTGGGAGTGCAATGGCGTGATCTTGGCTCACCACAACCTCCGCCTCCCAGGTTCAAGCGATTCTCCTGCCTCAGCCTCCCGAGTAGCTGGGATTACAGGCATGCGCCACCATGCTGGCTAATTTTGTAATTTAGTAGAGACAGGGTTTCTTCATGTTGGTCCGGCTGGTCTTGAACTCCCGACCTCAGGTGATCTGCCTGCCTCAGCCTCCCAAAGTGCTGGGATAACAGGCGTGAGCCACCGCGTCTGGCCTTGTCTTGTTATTTTTACCACATCTGCAGTTACTCACACATAAGTTTATTGCAGTGCTATTTACAAGAGCAAAGACATGGAACCAACCCAAACGCCCATCAATGATAGGCTAGATAAAGAAAATGTGTTACATATACACCATGGAATACTATGCAGCCATAAAAAAAGAATGAGACCATGTTCTTTGCAGGGACATGGATGAAGCTAGAAGCCATCATCCTCAGCAAACTAACACAGGAACAGAAAACCAAACAACACATGTTCTCACTCATAAGTGGGAGATGAACAATTAGAACACATGGACACAGGGATGGGAATATCATACAGTGGGACCTGTCGGGGAATGGGGGGCAAGGGTAGGGAGAGCACTGTGACAAATAGCTAATGCATGTGGGGCTTAAAACCTAGATGATGGGTTGATAAGTGCAGCAAACCACCTGACACACCTATACCTATGTAACAAGCCTGCACGTTCTGCACTTGTATCCCAGAACTTAAAGTAAAATAAAATAAACTAAAAACTAAAAAAAAAAAAAAAAGATTGACCAAGAATATCATATTTCATTGACTAAGATGCCAGGGATTGTTAAATGCCCCATTATTAAAAAAAAAAAAAAAAAAAGAAAGTGATTTCTCCTGGTTAAAATGAAGTGAACATTGTTGAAACGATAACAAATAATTTAGAATATTACATAAACTTAATTGACAAAGCAATGGCAGGATTTGAGAAAATTGACTGCAGTTTTAAAAGAAGTTCTGCCGTGGGTAAAATGCTTTCAAACCACATTACACGCTACAGAGAAATCTTTAATAAAAGATAGAGTCAATTGATGCAGAAAACTTGACTGTTGTCTTATTTTAATAAATTGCTTCAGCCATTCCAAAGCTACCACTACCCTGATCAGTCAGCAGCCATCAATATTGAGGCCAAGCCCTCCACCAGCAAAAAGATTATGACTTCCTGAAGGTTTTGATGATTATTAGCAATTTTACTAATAAAATATTTTAAATTAAGGTATGCTTATAATGCTATTACACACTTAATAGACTGTAGTGTAATCATAACTTTTATATACACTAAGAAATCAAAGTATTGATGTGACTCCCTCTATTGTGATGGTCTTGAACTGAACCCACAAGATTTTCAAGGTATACCTGTATTTTACTAAGTGATTTGAAATGTGATGTCCACAAAAAAGCTGCAAGCTGAACAGGAATGTTTACCGCTACTTTATTCAGCTTGTAGCTTTTTGGAAGAAACCAAAACGCCATTCAATGAATGAAGAAATAAACAACAGTGGTGTATCTATGTATGTATAATATTATTCCATGATGAAAATCAGTATTGTTACATCATTGAAACACGTGGATGAATCAAGTGCATATTTTGGTTAAAGATGTCAATGTGTATGGGTTGCGTACTGTATAGTTTTATTTATAGGACATTCTGGAACAGGAAACCATAAAAAATGTAAAAAGATCAGTGATTTCCAGGGCATCAGGGGAAAATGGGAGGGTTGACTCAGTAAAGCACACATAAAGTTTTAGGGTGGAGAAACACCCTACAGTGTGCTACTGTAGTGGTGAATACATGACATTATGTATTTGTGAAAACATATAAGACTTTATAGCACAATTAATGACTAAAACGGATGTAAATTTTGGAGAAAACAGTATCCTAGGAGATTGGGGAATTTCTAAATTGGTTACAGAATGTTACTAAACAACCTCACTGTGTTATAAATGTATAAAACACTGTCATCTTAGAGGGTGGAGGTAAATATTGCTGACCTAGACAACTTTGGAAATGAGTTTGTAAGACTAAATGCAAAAGACCCTGTACATAAGCTCTGTAATCTAGTCAATAAGGTTGTTTCCTTCAGAAGTACAGGTAAACAATTCTGATACCACTTTATATATATGCCAAAGTTGAACAATTAAATAAATGGATACTAGATAGCAGGCACCAGGTTTCTCACTGTTGAAGTGAGAGGTTACCAATAAGTAAAGGCAAGAGGCTAGTATGATCTATGTGGTATTAACTGGAGTTTAAGACATCAGTATAAACTACTATTTAGCTTGATGTAGATACAAATGATGTTATATAGAAAAACATACATGTGCATAGTTAGTATATAAACATATATTTTCTTGATCTATCAGCTGAGAGGGCCTAGAAGTAATGACATTTCAGTAGCAAAGTGGAAACGTAGAACTTAGATCTTGGGTTTTTTTTTTTTTTTTTTTGAGACGGAGTCTCGCTCTGTGGACCAGGCTGGAGTGCAGTGGCCGGATCTCAGCTCACTGCAAGCTCCGCCTCCCGGGTTTACGCCATTCTCTCGCCTCAGCCTCCCGAGTAGCTGGGACTACAGGCGCCCGCCACATCGCCCGGCTAATTTTTGTATTTTTTTTTGTAGAGACGGGGTTTCACCGTGTTAGCCAGGATGGTCTCGATCTCCTGACCTCGTGATCCACCCGTCTCGGCCTCCCAAAGTGCTGGGATTACAGGCTTGAGCCACCGCGCCCGGCCAGATCTTGGTTTCTAATGTTATCCTCCAGTTAAAAGAAAGAACTCATATGTGGGAGCTAAGCTATGAGGACGCAATGGCATAAGAATGATACCTTGGACTTACGGATGTGGGGGAAAGGCTGGGGGTGGTGAGGGATAAAAGACTACACATTGGGTACAGTCACACTGCTCAGTTGATGGGTGCACCTAAACCTCAGAAATCACTACTGAAGAACTTATTCATGTAACCAAATGCCACCTGTTCCCCCAAAACCTATTGAAATAAAAAACAAAAAATTTAACTAGAAAAAAGAAAAGAATAAATTGATGGTAAAAGATGGCAATGTATGATTTGGAAAAAAATAAATACATGTTTTAATTTTGATTTATGAAGCTTTGAATGATAATTTATGTTTCTCTGAACTCATTAAAATAATTACAATATATACAATTTTCATTTTAAAATTAAAATCAGATAATTATTTGAATAAAAAATAATTAAATAAAGGACTCAGAGCACATTTGAAAAATGTCTGATTTTAGGACTGGGGAAGGAAATATAAAAAATTATCTTATAGTGCCAAAACATAAAACAGTACTAAAATACAATTCAAAATGTAGGGGTTATGTCAAATGAGGTGACTGATAGAATGAGCTAGTTGCCAAAGTTGGAAAATTTAAGTAACAAAATAAATAAAGCTGTATGAGATTAAAACCTAATATGTAAATAAATGCCTTCAAGTACATACTGATATCAACAAATAGTTGAAAAACAATTTAAATAAGGAATACAGGACAAATCTGTCTTGCACAATAATTCCAGATAACTTACGTAGATACTCTACATTCAGTGAAGTGCCTCCACTTTTCACATGAGTGCCACGTGTAATGACCTGTTTCCAAAGAGTACAGAATGGAAAGAAGAAAAATAGTAACTTTTAAAGTGGAAAGGCCAGTCGCAGTGGCTTACACTTGTAATCTCAGCACTTTGGGAGGTAGAGGCAGGCAGATTGCTTGAGCCCAGGAATTAAAGATCAGCCTGGGCAACATGGTGAGATTCTGTTTCTACAATTAAAAAAAAAAATTAGTGTGGTGTGGTGGCACTCACCTCTGGTCCCAGCTACTCAGGAGGCTGAGACAGGAGCCACGGTGGTCAAAGCTTCAGTGAGCCATGTTCATGCCATTGCACTCCAACCTGGTCGACAAAGAGAAATCCTGTCTCAATTAAATAAATATAAATAAATAAATAAATAGTAGATAAACATAACAAGCCCTTCCTTAGCCAGGTAATCACAGGGAACATCATCAGCAATAAGTAATATTGATAATAGGTATGGTATACTAGATATGTTATAATGAAAATGAAAATTTATATCTGTAGTATTCTTCCCCGAGAAACATAAACCCCAGTCTAATCATTTATTTATTGTCTACAAATATACATTCTACAATATTAATATTTCTCAAAAGTTCCAAAGTCATCAAACACAAGGAAAGTCTGAGAAACTGTCACAATTAAGAGCATAAAGCAACATGATGACAAAATGTAAAGTGTTATCTTGTATGGAATATTGGAGATGAACAAAGAATATTAAGTAAAAACTGAGTAAATCTGAAACATTTATAGGCTTAAATTTTAATAAAGCATCAATACTAGTTTATTAATTATAACAAATATACTATACAAAATTAAGTCATCAATAATAGGTAAAAGTGTGTATGTAAAATATGGGAACTATACTGTCTTCCAATTTAAATTTCTTATAAAGTAAAGAGTCTATCAAAATATATCTGAAATAATTCAAAACTTGATTAAAATATCAGCCTGTAGTAAACTTTAAAACCATCAAACACCAGTAAAACTCTAAGACATCATAATAAAACTACTGAAAATAAGAGATAGAGAGAATTTTTTTCTAGCTTTATTGAGGTATAATTGACAAAAATTGTATGCACTTAAAGTATATAGAACAATGTTTTGATGTACATATATTGTGAAATGATTGCCACAATAAGGCTAATTTACATGTACATCACCTCACATAATTGTGGTGTGTGTGTGTGTGTGTGTTGAGAACCTTTAAGACTGACTCTCAGGAAATGTCAAGTATACAATACAGTATTATTAACTATTAATATAACTACCATTAATACAGTATTATTAACTATACACAATACACATTCTACTCTGTGTCATGCATTCTAGTTTTTTAGATTCCATACATAAGGGAGATTATGCAGAATTTGTCTTTTTGTGTCTGGCTTATTTCACTTAGCATAATGTTATCCAAGTTAATCCACGTTTGAAAAACTGACAGGATTCTCTTTTTTTAAAGGCTGAATGACATGTCATTGCATTCATATACTATATTTTTTTATCCGTTGATTTGTTGGTGGACGTTTAGGAGAAATCCATATCTTGGTTATTGTAAACAGTGCTGCAATAAACATGGGAGTGCAGGTATCTCTTTAAGATATTGATTTTGTTTCCTTTGAGTACATACCCAGAAATGAAATTGCTGAATCATATGGCAGTTCTATCTTTTATTTTGGGGGGAGCTTCCATACCATTATTCATAATGGCTAAATAAATGTACATTACCAACAGCAAAGTAAAAGCATTACTTCTTTTCCACATCCTCACCAACACTTACCCTATTTTATCTTTTTGATCGTAACTATTCTAACAGGTTTCAGGTGTTATCCTTTTGTGGTTTTCATTTGCATTTCCCTGATGATTAGTGGCGTTGAGCAGTTTTCCTATACCTTCTGGCCATTTAGATGTCTTCTTTTGAGAAACGTCTATTCAAGTTTTTTGCCCTTTGTAAAATTAGTTTATTCTTTTTCTGACTTTTGAGTTGTTTGATTTCCTAACATAGTTTTGTGTCTTCTTTTCAGAAATATCTATTCAGGCCTTTTTCTCTTTTTAAAATAGGGTTATTTGTTTTTTTTTTTTTTT
>NW_016818680.1:98838-111809 GCF_001698545.2 Rhinopithecus bieti
TTTTTGTATTTTTACTAGAGATGGGGTTTCCCCATCTCTAGTAAAACATCCTAGACCATGTTACCCAGGATGGTCTCTATCTCCTGACCTCGTGATCCGCCCGCCTTGGCCTCCCAAAGTGCTGGGATTACAGGCATGAGCCACCACAACTGGTCTCTGACTTTTCAAACAAAAGCATTTTCACTACAAAGTATTGCATTGTGGATTTCAAAATGTTCATCAAAGTAAATTAAATCAAAACAATAATATAATAAATGGAGGTAAACTGCATTATATCTTAATAAGTATTTTACATTTTATGTGAAGGGGCAAGATATTAATTCTGTAAAGATGCTGAGGGACATATTTTATCAGGGAATTGAAAATTAAAGCAACAGTGAGATGCCTCTGCACATCTACTAAAATATCTAAAATTCAAAAAACCGAAAACACCAAATGCTGGCGATTGTGTGGAGCAACAGAAACTCTCGTTCTTTGCTAATAGGAATGAAAAATGATATGGCCATTTTGAAAGAGAGTTTAGCAGCCTCTTACAAAACTAAACATACTCTTATAATACAATCTAGCAATTGCGTTTCTTATTATTTTCCTAAATGATTTGAAACCTATGGCCATTAAAAAAATCTGCACATGAATATTTATAGTAGCTCCACCTATAATTTCAAAAACTTAGAAGCAAACAAGATGTTCTTTATTAGGTGAATGAAGTGAACTATGGTCTACCTGTACAATAAAATATTATTAAATAATAAAAAAATATGGTTAAAATATAAATATTATTCAATGACAAAAATTAGCAAGTCACCCAAAGATATGAAAGACCTTAAATGTATATTGCTAAGCAAAAAATAGCCAATCTGAAAAGACAATATACTAGATAATTCAAACTATATGACATTGTGAAGACAAAATAATGAAGACAGCAAAAAGATCAGTGATTGCCAGGAGTTTGAGGTTGAAAAGGAGAAATAAATACCCTGTGAAACAGAGGAAAATGGGCAACTAGAAGCCCCCAGTGCTCTCCGCTCCAGAGAGAGCCAAAATAATGAATAAACAACTACAGCATATTTTAATGAAAATAACTAAAAAACAGCATGAGAGTACATCAAAGGAGTAGAAAAAAAAACTTTAGACCATAGAAATTCAGATAGCTTCATACAGAATGGAAGGAAACACCTTGCCTCAACCACCTCATCCCTCAGTTGGGGTCAGTACACAACCAAGAGGGACTTCTCCCTAAGGAAAAAAAAAAGGTAATCAACAGGACCCTAGAAACCCCCATCATCACTGGAGATTTCTGCAGTCCTCACAAACATTAAGCCTAGCTCAGGGAGCTGTATGGAGTCTATATGACTGCCTTCTCCCTAGAGAAGGAGTTGACATTGTGCTCTGCCACACTGGCCCACACAGCTACTGCACTGCACATCTTGGAACCAGAACAACTGCTGGAGTGTGTTCTGCTCTGCGGGCAAGTAGCCACCGCATCCTGCCATCTTTGAAGCTTTGTTGTTTCTGAACCACCTCCACCTGGTGGCCCACCATCCCTGAGTTGAGCTACTGCTACAATCTACCCTGTGGGACCAAGATAATGTGAAGCCACTTCATTAGTCCCTCACAGTTGTTGCTGTACCCTGCCCCTTGATACCTGAGCTGAAGTGACACCCAGTATCCTGAGGAAACATTGCCTTGGTGGCCCAGAGTAGACATGACAATCTGTGCCTGAGCAACTCCAGGGAATCGTTGCCTTTCTCACTCACAACAGTCATTTCCTGCTGTGCTTCAGTTGAAGCACTACCCTGCTTCCTGGGAAAATGATGCCTTGGTTGCCAAGAACAATCCCATAGCTCTGGGACTAAGTTAAAGTGGTGCCCTGTCTCCTGGGGAAAGCATGTCTTGGCTGCCCAGAGCAATAACACACTCCTGTGCCTAGCCTGAAGTGGCACCTTGCCTCCCCTGCCTCCCAGGGAAATGGTGACTTAGTTGCCCAGAGCAGTTACGTACCTCTGTGCCTTAGCTAATGGAGGGCCCTGCCTTTTGGGAAAGCAATGCCTTTGCTATCTGGAATAGCCACAACACTCAGGCCTAAGCTAAAGAGGTGCCTCACCTCCCAAGGAAACAATGTCTAGGACAAGCCAAACACCTATGTATCTTAAGGCTAACTTGCCACAGTATCTCATGTCGTAGGGAAACAGAGCATTGGTTAAACAGAAACATCCCACCCTACAGGCCAAAAAACTCTACTGCCCTGCTTTCTTGGAACTGGACTAGCAGCCTAGAATCTGAGCTGCTCAGACAAGCCTCTCTTTGAAGAGTGGAGTCATTGCTGTGCTGCTCTCTATTCCCCATGGCCCAAGTGAAAGTTGTGCTCTGCCATTATAAGGTCCTTATTGCTAGACCTCACAGTCTGAAATACTGCTGTATACCACCTTCCTAGGGTCCAGAGTCACCATTGTGTGGTGCCTCATCCCCTGTGGGCTGAGTCGTTACTGTGCCTTATGGACTCTGGTTCCTGAATTGCAGCTGTGCCCTGTTCCCTACACCCAAACATTTAGAGTACTCCTTTCACAGAACTGGGCCAATGTGGTATCCTGCCCACTAGGGTCAGAGTCATAGCTAATACACTAGGGTCAGAGTCATAGCTAATACCCAGCCTCATGAGCACTAATTGCTAGGATGTGCACTAAAGTCACAGGCTCCAGTTTTTTGGGAAACCTGCATCCAATTCTGGCTTGAAGAGTTAAACTGCACCTCAAGATCCAAGTGCCACAATAGGTTCACTAGACACTGAGCCCAGGATCCTAGCTCCACATTTGCTCTGAACACCTGCACACTGGATCCCAGCATGGCTGCAACTGCTTGTAGGCTGTGTCAGGCTTGACCCTAACAAACATCCCTAAAACTCCTCAATGTGGAGAAAGGAGAACAGGACGACCCCAAAGCTTTAGCCACCGAGGATCCTAACAACCTATGCTGTTTTTACCTCTACCCAAAACTCCTATAGCATAAATCACTGAGGCACACACAGTCATTACTAAAATTGATCACATGTGAAGGTGTTTCACAGAGGCTATGGCACTATATCTTCTTGGAACCAGAGTCACTGCACTCTTCCCAACCATCATACTAAGTTTTATCTACAGACAAGAGTAGTATTTCTTTATAAATGTGATTCTGTAATATTTAGAAAAGGTGATTGTTCTATTAGATGCACAGGCATCAACACAGGGATGCAAGAAACATGAAAGAGGAAGGAAACATGACGTCACCAAAAGAACACAGGGTCATTCCCAGTAAATAGTCCCAAAGAAAAGAAAAGTTACATATTGACTGAAAAAAAGTACAAAATACTGATCCTAAGGAAACTCAGCAAGATATAAGATAATAGAAACAGAAAATTGAATGAAGTTATTAAAACAATCTATTGCCTAAAGGAAACATTCAACAAAGAGAGCAAAATAAAAAAGAACCAAACAGAAATATTGGAGCTCAAGATTTCAATAAACAAAATAAAAAATAAAGTCATGCATGGTGGGTCACATCTCTAATCCCAGCACTTTGAGAAGCCAAAGCTAGAGAATCACTTGATGCCAGGAGTTCAAAACCAGCCTTAGGAACGTAGAAATACCCCATCTCTACCGTAAATAAATAAATAAATAAGATAGGAAGTTTCAATAGAAGACTAGATCAAACAGCAAAAAATAACCTCAATTTGAAAATATGACATTTGATACTGCTCCGGTTATGGGAAAAAAGAAAAAAAAAAAGAATAAAATCTATTATATCTAAGAAATAAATTCAGTGAAGGTGCAAGATATAAAGTTAACATGGAAAAATCTGTGGCATTTCTACTCACTAATAATGACCTGGTCAAAAAAGAAATCATGAGAGCAATCTAATTTACAATAGCATCAAAATTAAATGAAATTCATATAAATAAATGGAAACAAGATGAAATATCTATATACTGAAAACCATACAACACTGATGAAAGAAATTTAAGAGGACAAAAATAAATAAAAAGATAGTCAATGCTCACGGAACAGAAGAATTAATATTGTTAAAATGTCAACCCTACCCAAAGCCATATATATAGATTTAATGCAATCCCTATCAAAATTTCAATGGCATTCTTTTTTTTTCATTTTTTTGTCTTCTTTATTTGTTTGTTTTACAGAACTTGATGTTAGTAGCCATCCTCATATTTTAAAAAGTATTATATTGTCTTATTGGCAGCTAGTTACGTCTATTCCAATTTCCCCATATAACAGACCCATTTTTTTCCTTACTTGTTATTGACTGAAAATGTTGAAATTGACAAAACACAAGAGCTTGAGTTAAAACTTCATTGTTCACTTTTTCAGAATGTCCTCAATGGCATTCTATAAAGAAATAGAAAAACATTCTAGAATTTGCAACTTCTTCTAAAAAAAATTGAAAGCATCACACCTCCTGACTTAAAATTGTATTTTTTTAAAAAACCATCATAATCAAAACTGTATGGTACTGGCAAAAGAACACACATATACTAGTGGAACAGAATAGAGATTCCAGAATTAAATCCACACATTTGCCACAATTTTGATGGATTTGGAGAGCATTATTCTAAGTGAAGTAACTCAGGAATGGAAAACCAAATATTATATGTTTTTACTTAAAAGTGGAAGCTAATCTAAGAGGATGCAAAAGCAAAAGTGATATCATGGACTTTCTAGACTCTGAGGGAAGGGTGGGAGTGGGGTGAGAGATAAAAGACTACATATTGGGTACATTGTATACTAATTGGGTGACGGGTACACCAAAATCTCAGAAGTCACCAGTAAAGAACTTTTTTTTTTTTTCGAGACGGAGTCTTGCTCCCTTGCCCAGGCTGGAGTGCAGTGGCCGGATCTCAGCTCACTGCAAGCTCCGCCTCCCGGGTTTATGCCATTCTCCTGCCTCAGCCTCCCGAGTAGCTGGGACTACAGGCGCCCGCCACCTCGCCCGGCTAGTTTTTTGTATTTTTTAGTAGAGACGGGGTTTCACCGTGTTAGCCAGGATGGTCTCGATCTCCTGACCTCGTGATCCGCCCGTCTCGGCCTCCCAAAGTGCTGGGATTACAGGCTTGAGCCACTGCACCCGAAGAACTTATACATGCTATCAAAACCACCTGTTCCCCAAAACTATGAAATAAAATAGAAAGAATAAAAATCAAATTAAATAAAAACAAAAATTAGATACATTCTTTCATAGGAAAAATTAAAAATATAATATCCTTAAAAACTAGATGTAAATGGAAGTGCATACATAAATTCATTATAAACACTGCTGGAGGAGGGAAACAAAGGAACAATTTTAAAAAAAAAAAAGATAAAATGAAAAAGGAAAAATTAAATGATAAATAATAATTTTAAATAAAATGATGGCAACTCAACACTCCTTACCAAGAAAAGCAAATATAAAACAAATACGCAAAGAGAAAACTAGTTCGTCTTTTCTTTCCAAGATGGTGGATTAAAGGATTTAGGATGCCTCAGTCACTTGGAAACAGCAAGAGAGTACATAAATATCAACTCACTTTGCTTCAATTTAAGGAGGAAAATGAGAATCCACCAGAATGGTGAAGAACACCCCAGATTCTGAGGAGGAGAATGTGAGCAAATAACCACTGTGACAGTGTCTGACTGATAAAAGTGAGTGAAGCCTCAGTATGTGAGAGAGGCAGAGACTCTGCCTCTGTGACTCACCTTTCCACTGGGGAACCCAGCAACCCAGGCTGAAGGAAAGTACTTGGTTTCTCCCAAGCTATAGAGCTAAATTGGCAAGATGCTTGGTGACATTGAGAGGGAAAGACACTGGGGAAAAGCTGCAAACATTTTCCCAGACACCAGAGAGAGAGCAGGACACCATTTTAAATCTAGGTACATACAAAGTCAGTCATTCCTTGGTGACCTGGCATTGTGGGGCCACAAGACATTATAGTCTTAGGAAAGAAATTGGAGTGCTTCCCCTGGAGCAGAATGGGACCTCCACAGCCAGATTCATGGAGAATACCTTAGCAGTAGGTGCTGGAATTGTACATTCCCCCATCATAGGCCTCGAGTGGGAAGAGAGCTACTATAGCTATGGTTTCTCTTAGGTGATGAGACTTTCAGCCAGGGCCAGATTAGAAAGCTGGAACTTGTCTGCATGTGTCATTGATAGATGCCCCAGCCTGCTTCCCTGAGATTATGATGCAGCAGGGTCCTCTCCACTCCACATCCACATAGATCTCCTGGCATTTGAAGAACCTACTCACTTAGATTAGCAACCTGAGTCACCCCACCTTTCCTGTACAGAGATATGGGTGCAAGAGAGCCCTCTCTGCTTTATGCCCGGTCATACATTCAGGCAGTTGAAGCACCTGGTGGCCTAGTTCAGTAGCCTGAGTAACTCATCCTTCCTGTGCAGAGACAGTGGTGCAGTTGGGCCCTCCTTGCTCTATACCCAGGCAGGTATCGGTATCCAGGCATTCTGAGCACATGCTCACTCAAATTGGCAGCCTGAGCTGCCTCACCCTCCCGGTGCAGAGATCATGATGCAATGGAGACTTCACTCCACGCCCATACAGTTCTCCAGGCAGCTGAATACCCTCTTATCCAAATCAGCAGCTCAAGTCAACCCACAGTTTCTGTACTCAGATTGCAATGAAGCAGAGCCCACTTCACCCCATGAGCAGGCATCTCCTGGATAGGTATGTGGGCTGCCTCCCTCTCCATGCAGAGAATGTGAAGCCAAGAAGTTTTCCAGCTCCACATCTAGTTATACAACTGGGCTCTTGGTGGCTACCCATTGTGTTCTCCTTTGGTGCTGGTGTTTTTGCCTGACATTGGGGGATATGTAGGCCCATTTACCTGGTCTGGCCCTACCCATCTTGCCCCCTGCAACCCTAGGGATATGTAGGGAGCAAAGACTACTGTTCATGCCACAAATCATCCTGTGGGCTGATACAACAGGGAGCTTCCACCAGTAAATTAGGATCAAGTATATACTAAGCTGCATTGGCCACAGCTGGCTCTTAACTCCTAAGTGTCATCTACAGGCTTGTAGGTTGAACCACACAGACCAAGATAAAACCTGCTTAAAGAAGTACATAGGGCTACAGAAGCAGAGCCAAAAGACCCTACCCAACATTCGCAACAGTCACACATCCTAGGGAGGAGGGGAAGAGAATGGGAAAGAGAAAAAAAATATATTACAGTGAAAGAAAGAAAGAGAAAAATCCTATCCACATGAAAATAATTACAGAAAATAGAAGTGCCACCATTTCTAGATGAGAAGGAACCAGAGCAAGAATTCTGGCACCATGAAACATCTGAAAGTAATGAAACCACCAAAGGATCACACTAGTTCTCCAGCAATGGAGAACAAACCAAAATGTAAACTCAGAAATGTCAGATAAATAATTAAAAGTATGGATTGCAAAGAAGCTACATAAGATGGAAGACAAGGTTGAAATTCTACACAAGGAAACTTTTAAAGCAACCCAGGACATGAAGGAAGACACACAAATCTTTAAAAGAAATCAATCAGAGCTACTTGAATTGAAAAACTCATCTAAGGAATTTTAAAGTATAATTGAAAGTTTTATCAATAGACTTGACCAAGCAAAAGAATGAATTTCAGTGCGTGAAGACCAATCTTTTGAATTAACCCAGTCAGAAAAAAATGAAAGAAATAATTTTTAAAAAATGAATGAAGTCTTCAATAAATATGGGATTATGTAAAGTGACCAAACCTGAAAATTGTTGGCATTCCTGAGAGACAAGGAGAAAAAGTAAGCAACCTGGAAAACATGAGAGAATAATTAAGAAAATTTACCTAATTTTGTTTGAGAGGTAGGCATCCAGAAATAAGAAATCCAGAGAACACTTACAACACACTATATAAAAACAACACCAAGGCATATGGTCACCCAACTGTTCAAGGACAAAACTAAAGAAAAATATCTTAAAGGCAACTAATGAGAAAGTTCTGATCATTTACAAGGAATCCCATCAGTATAACAGCGGATCTCTCAGCAGAAACCTTATAAGCCAAGAGAGATTGGGGGCCTATTTTTAGCATGTTTCAAGAAAAGAAATTCTAATAAAAAATTTAATATCCAGCCAAATTAAGATTTATAAGCAAAAAAGAAATATGAGATTTTCCAGAGAAGCAAGCATTGAGAAAATTTATTGCTACCATATGAGCCTTACAAGAGATCCTTAAGGGAGTTGTAAACATGGACATGGATGCAGCTGGAAACCATCATTCTTAGCAAACTATCACAAGAAGAGAAAACCAAACACCGCATGTTCTCACTCATAGGTGGGAACTGAACAATGAGATCACTTGGACTCGGGAAGGGGAACATCACACATCAGGGCATATCATGGGGAGGGGAGACGGGGGAGGGATTGCATTGGGAGTTATACATGATATAAATGACGAATTGATGGGTGCTGACGAGTTGATGGGTGCAGCACACCAACATGGCACAAGTATACATATGTAACAAACCTGCACGTTATGCACATGTACCCTAGAACTTAAAGTATAATAATAAAAAAAAAAAGTCTCATGAAATTCAAAATAACTTAAAATCATACCAACCATACTCTCAGAAGACAGGGGGATAAAACTAGAAATTAATACCAGGGCTTCTAAACCAAACATTTACACTGAAATTAAATAACCTGCTCCTGAATGACATGGATAAACAACAAAATTAAGGCAAAAATCAAAAAATGTTTTGAAATGGGTCGGGCATGTTGCCTCACTCCTGTAATCTCAACACTTTGGGAGGCTGAGGCAGGCGGATCACCTGAGGTTGGGAGTTCGAGACCAGCCTGACTAACGTGGAGAGAAACCCCATCTCTACTAAAAATACAAAATTAGCCAGATGTGGTGGCTCATGCCTGTAATCCCAGCGACTCGGGAGGATGAGGAAGGAGAATCTCTTGAACCCAGAAGGCAGAGGTTGTGGTGAGCTGAGATGGCGCCATTGCACTCCAGCCTGGGCAAAAAGGGCAAAACTCCATCTCAAAAAAAAAAAAAAAAAAAAAAGTTTTGAAATGAATGAAAAGAGAGACACGAAATATTAAAATCTCTAGGATTCAGCAAAAGTAATGTAAAGATAAAAGTATATAGCACTAAATGTCTACCAAAAATCATTAGAAAAAAATCTCAAATTAGCAGCATAACATCACACCTAGAGGCACCAAAAAAACAGTAACAAACTAACCCCCAAACTAGCAGAAGAAAAAAATACTAAAATCAGAGCAGGATTGAACAAAATTGAGACCCAAAATTCAATGCAAAGAATCATGGAAATGAGAGAATAGACAAAGAGAAAGAGAGAGATCAAAATAAGCACAATCAGAAATTACAAAGGTGACATTACAACTGATCCCAAAGAAATACAGAAGATCCTCTAAGTCTACTCTGAAAACCTCTATGCACACAAACTAGAAAATCTAAAGGAAATGGATACATTCCTACAAACATACAACTCCCCAAGATTAAAATAGGAAGAAATTGAAACCCCAAACAAATATCCGGTTTCAAAACTGAATCAGCAATAAAAATTTTACCAACAAAATCAGTCCTAGACCAGAAGGATTTACAGCCAAATTCTATCAGACGTACATAGAAGAGCTAGTACCAATTCTACTGAAACTATTCCGAAAAATCAAAGAGGAAGGAATCATTCCTAATTAATTCCCTAATGCCAGCATCACTCTGGTGTCGAAAGCTTCCAAAGACATGACAAAAAAGAAAACGACTTTCAATATTCCTGATGAACATAGACAAAAACTCCTCAACAAAATTCTAGGAAACTAAATCTAGCAGCACATCAAAGAGTTAATTCACCATGATCAAGTAAGCTTCATTCCTGAGATGCAAGGTTGATTCAACATATGCAAATCAATACATGTTATACATGACATACAGAGAAGTAAAAAGAAAGACTGCAAAACCATCTCAATAGACTTGGAGAAAGTTTTTTATAAAATTCAAAATCCCTTCATGATAATAACCCTCAACAACTAGGTATCAAAGGATCATACTTCAAAATAATAAGATTCATCTATGACAAACCGACAGCCAACATAATACTGAATGGGAAAAAATTGAAATCATTCATTTTAAGACATGGAACAAGACAAGATTTCTCATACCCACCACCACTATTCAATATCGTACTGGAAATCTTACCCACAGTTAGAGTCCTAGCCACAGTCAAGAGAAAGAAATAAATGGCATCTGTATAACAAAAGAAGAAGTCAATATATCTCTTTTTACTGATGACATGATTATATACCTAGAAAACATTAAAGACTCCACCAAAAGGCTCTTGGAATTGACACATGATTTTAGTTTGGGTTCAGGATGCAAAATTAATATAACATTTCTATACACAAAAGTCAGTGGCATTTCTATACACCAATAAAGTTCAAGCTGAGAGCCAAATCAAGAATGCAATCCCCTTTACAACAGACACACACAAATAAAATACCTACGAATACATCAAGCCGAGAAGGTAAAAGATCTCTACAAGGATTACTATAAAACACTGTTGAAAGAAATCATAATGACACAAACAAGTGAAAAAATATTTCACGCACATGGATTTGAAGAATCAATACTCTTAACATGGCCATACTGCCTAAAGCAATCTATAGGTTTAATACTATTCCAATCAAACTACCAACGTCATTTTTTACAGAGTTAGAAAAAAACTATTCTAAAATGAATGTGGAACCAAAAAAAAAAAAAGCCCAACTAGCCAAAGCAATTTTAAGCAGAAAGATTAAATCCAGAGGCATCCCCATTACAGTATTTCAGACTATACTATATGGAGGGTGAACTAAAACTATCTGAGACAGGTCTCAATCAATTTAGAGAGTTTGTTTTACCAAAGTTATAGATGTGTCTGTGATACAGCCTTGGAAGGTCCTGATGACCTGTGTCCAAGTTGGCCGGGGTATAGCTTGTTCTTACACACTTTAGGGAGACATAAGGGATCAATCAATATATGTAAGATCTACATTGGTTAGGTCCAGGAAGGTGAGACAGCTCAAAGCAGGGGCTTTCAGGTTATAAGTAGACAAGAGATAAAAGGTTGCAATCTTTTGGGTCTTTGATCAGCTTTTAGCTGAATACATAATTTACATGTGAGAGGGGGGTAAAGGAATACTTACTTATGCCTTAGCTTGGCTCAGTGAATCTGCAATTTTTACATAAACAATAAGGGAGAGAAAGCAACACATATGCATTTTTCTCAGGTGACTTTGAGTTCTGTCCTTTGTTCAGCACCAATGACGATAAGCTATCAATTTACATTGCCAGGGTATAAACCAACAGAACTGTTTCAGGGCAAAGATCTTGAGGTTCATGAAGAATTTCCTTATGGGCAAATTGTGAGGGAGGTATGTACATTTTTATACATGTAGCTATCTTATTTAGAAATAAAATGAGAGACAGGTTTGCCTGACTCCGTTCCCAGCTCAGCTTTTCCTTTTGGCTTAGTGATTTTGGGGTCATGAGATTTATTTTCCTTTCACAGGCTACAGTAACCAAAATATCATTGTACTGGTATAAAAACACGTAGACCAAAGAAACAGAATAGGCAATACAGAAATAAAGCCACTCACCTACAAGTAACTGACCTATGGAAAAGTTGGCAAAATAAACAGTGGAGAAAAGGCTCTCTATTCAATAAATGATGCTGGAAAACACAGCCCCTAAATGGGCTAGCAATATAGAAAAGAATAAAACTACCGTCCCTTTCAACATATACAAAAATTAACTGAAGTTGGATTAAAGATGTTAATATAAGACCTCAAACTACAAAATCCCAGAACAAAATCTAAAAAACATTATTCTGGACGTTGGGCTTGGGAAATAATTTATGACTAAGTCCTCAAAAGCAAACGTAACAAAACAGAAAACTGAACGTGGGACCTAACTAAAGATCTTCTGCAAGGTAAAATAAACTATCAATAGAGTAGACAGACGACATACAGAATGGGAGAAAGTGTTCACAAATCATGCATCTGACAAAGGTCTAATATCCAGGATTTATAAGGAATATAAAAAAGTTAAGAAGAAGAAAACAAATAATCCCTTTACAAAGTAAGCAAAAACATAAACAGACACTTCTTAAATGAAGACATACAAGCAACCAACATATGTATGAAGAAAAAATTCAACATCATGATCATCACAGAAATACAAATGAAAACCACAATGAGATATCCTCTCACACCAATCAGAATGGCTATTATTAAAAAGTCAAAAAACAGTAGATGGTGACAAGGCTGTGGAGAAAAGAATGCTTAGGCAGTTTGTGGGAATTTAAATTAGTTCAGCTACTGTAGAATGTATAAAGCAAAAAGTATCTGAGACAGATCCCTATACATTATGAAGTTTATTTCCCCAGAATTTAGGAAATGCCCAGAAAAAAGCAACACAGTAATCACAGAAACAGTCTGTGTTCTGTGCCTTTCTTCACAGATGATTTTGAGGTCTTCAGTATTCAAAAGGAAAAAGGAGAATTGAGGAAGAAAAGGGAGGGTACAGTCACATTACTCAATCCACATGGTGCAAGAGAAAAGGAGCAGAGAATGGAATAGTCAAGTATGTATTAGTCTCAAGCTCAGTAAATCTGCACCTTACACAAGATAAGGTGAATATAGAGTAGCTACCTGTGAAGCTACCTGGCCTTTTATCTGTAGCTATTTGCTTAGGAACAAAAGGAAAGGCAGTTTCTTGCATGACTCAGCTTTCAACTCAATTTTTCCTTTGGGCATAGTATATTGGGGTCCTAAGACTGTATTTTCCTTTCACATTTTTCCCTCCTCTCTTTATTAAATCTTTTGGAGAAAGCACTGAGAATAAAGTGAGTTTCTAGGCTAGGATGCTTTATTCCTAGACGGATAGACTCCATGTTTTAGGAAAGCTTATTTAGC
>NW_016818680.1:116538-123022 GCF_001698545.2 Rhinopithecus bieti
TGTGTGTATGTGTGTGTGTGTGTGTGTAGTGTGGATACCAGCTTTTAATTAAGTTTACTTTAACCATAAAGCTCCTAAAAAATTCTTTCAAATCTCTCACTACTCTATTTTAGCTAGAACTAACAGCTGATATACTAAATTAACATAAATATCAAACCAGAAAGAACTTTATTTAACAGTCAAATCCAGGCTGCCACAGTGAAAAGAGCAGAATCTTAGCTACTGAAATATAGCATGAAATGGCCACTACTGTTCTTCTCAGAAGAAAACCAGACAAACTAGAGGCAGCTTGGTTAGTAAAAGGCAACCTTCTTATGTAAATGAAATCCCTCAAGAAGTCAAAAAAATGTTTTTGATCACTGTTTGTTATTTGTTATTTTTGCAGCTGCAGGGAATTTTAGCCAATTCAAAACCGTGGTTCTGCATAATTTGGAATTCTCATTTGGATTTGACCTTGTTGGGTGGAGTTGGTCAAATCCAATGCAAGAAAGATGAAAACAACAACAAAACACTCTGAAGGTAAGCAGAAATTAATTCGCGGCTGGTTGTGAAATCTTAACTTGTAGTCTTTAAGGAGAATTTCCAAGACAGAATGCCAGTTTAGCTAATTACCTATGAATGGTGCCCTGGCTGAAGACCGCTCTCTACCATCTCAGAAGCAGGACAAAAGTAAAACTTGCCTTCCCTGTTGTAAGTGAGCTGAAATTCCAGAAAGGAGTTGCCTGTCCTCCATCATGATGGAGGTGGGAAAACTCGCTTTCCTTGTTGGAAGTGAGTAAAACTCCAAAACGAAGAGCTGTACAGCAAAATAAACGTTAGCTCTCAACCAAGTTTAGTGAGATCGTGGATTCTGCGGAGGGGGAAGCTCCCAGAATTTGGAAAATTGTCTTTGAGCAATAAAGACAATTTGAGGTTGAGCAATAAACATAGTCCAGGCTGTTGCCATGAACCCATAGGAGATTTGTCAAAAGCCACCTCCACTCAGAGTCCCTTCCATTAGTGGCCATTTTGTAAACTGAAAAGGATCTAAGACAGGTCTCAATCAGTTTTGAAGTTTATTTTGGTAGAACTAAGTACATGCCCAGAAGAAAGGAAAACATAAATCACAGAAACAGTCTGTGGTCTGTGCCTTTCTTCAAAGATTATTTTGAGGGCTCCAATATTTAAAGGAAAAGTATGCCAGAAGGAAAAGAGGGAGAGTATGGTTACATTACTGAATCCATATGTTGCAAGATAAAAGATGCAGGTAGGAAAATAGTCAAGTATGTATTATTCTCATGTTCAGTAAATCCACACTTTACATAAGGTAAGTTGAACACAAATTCTCATTCAGATTAGACCTAGTTGGGTAGAGTTGGTCAAATCTAAAATATATTCAAATGTTGATCGAAACTAGAGCTCTTAAAATTACATCAAAAAACCTGAAGAAACCATCTGAGGCAAATCATAATCAAATTTCTGAAAACACTGAGAAAATTTTAAATATAGACAGAGAAAGAAGATAATACATAAAGATTACCATATATACAAAAAAAACAAATAACAATAGTAGGCTTCATGTTAAAATAATTAAATCCACGAGAGAATGTATGACATTTTTAAAGTAAATTACTGTCAACCTAGAAATATATACCCAACAAAAACAGCATTCAGAAATTAAAGATAAATATTTTTAAGATAAAAGATAAAGTGTTAGTAATTACCAGACCTTCACACACACAGATACATGTTAATAAAATGTTCAGAAAAATGTAAAATTATACATGTGGAAATCTGGGCATTCACAAAAATATAAATAGTACTAGAAACTATATACAAAAACATATAAATATAAAGATTTATGGGAGGTAAGTATAAAACATTTTCATTTTAAAGATCTCTTTACAAGATAGTTGACTAAAGTAAAATTATACAGATTATAAAATTAAAATATATAACCTGGTAACCCGAAGGATGAGAAGGTGAAATAGAAATTTTCAATTGTAAGGCAATTAAGCAATATAATATTAATTAAAGGTTGGCTATAATAAACTAAATATATATATTGAAATTTCTATAGCAATCAATAAAAAGCAAAAGAAATATAGTTAGTAATACATTTGGTGGGAAAAAATAAAATTAACTTTCCATTATTTCCAAATAAAGCAATAAATGAGGTAAACATAAATGAACAAATAACATATGAAAGAGAAAATAAATAGTAACATAACTGATTTAAACCACAAAATATCAATAAGTACATTAAATCCCAATGGTAAAACAGGCATTGTCTCAAAGAACTATAATGTGAATCATATACAGCATTTTAAATTTTCTGGTATTCATATTATTCATGTAAACATAGAAGATTAAATTAACTTTAGAAATATATTTTATTTAACCTGGTATATTTAAAACACTATAATTTCAACATATAATCAGTGGAAGAGTGTATTAATAAGATATTGCATATCATTTGTTTCCAGACTAAGTCTCCAAAATCCCATGTTTGTTTTATACTTATGACACATCTAAATTGAGACTAGTCATATTTCAAGTACTCAATAGGTACATGTGGCTAGCAGCTAACATATTGTAAAGAACAGAGCCAAACTTTCTAACTAAAATAGATTATCATAACGTATATGAAAGCAAAATTCAAATGCATGTGGTTTACGTAAAACAAACTTTAAATATAAGAACACTAATATGTTAAAAGTAAATGAAAATAGTATGTTATACAAACACTAATCAAAAGGAAGCTGGAGTGGCTATGTTAATATTAGAAAAAATAGAGATAAAAGTGCTATTTCATAAGGATATAATATTCTACATGGGATTCATAATTTAATCACAGAGTTTCAAAATGCATGAAGCAAAAACTAATAAAGGATAAACACACAAATTTGAAATAATAGTTGGAGATTTCGATACTCTTCTCAAATAATTAACAGAATAACAGGAGGAAAATAATTTAGGTAATTGCATTAGGTAGAATTTATAAAATTTATTTTTAATACATCCAAATACATGTCATTTTCTAGCTTATACAGAAAAGTCACCATGATAGACAATATTTGGGGTCATAAAAGCCACAATAAATGTAAAATCTTAAAATCAAAGTGTGTGAATTAGATTGTAAGGCTACCTTAACAAAATAGTACACACTAGATAGCTTAAACAGCAGAAATTAATTTTCCCACAATTCTGGAGATGATAAAGCTGAGACTATGGTGTCACCAAGTTGGATTTTTACTGAGGCACCTGCCCATAGCTTACGAATGCCCTCTTTTTTGCCGTGACCTCATATGGTTTTCCCTCAGTTTGTGTGTTGTTGATATTCTAATATCTTATTCTTATAAGGATACCAGTCATATTGGATTAGGGTCCATCCACATGATCTTTTTTAACTTAATCATCCCCTTGAAAGCCCTATCACCAAATATAGTCTTATTCTGAGGTATGGGAATATAGGGCATCAATAAATTAATTTGAAAAGGGATACATTTTGACCTTTTGACCTATAACAGTGTGTCCACTAACGAAAATACATTTAAGCAAGATTAAATAACTAAAGTTACCTTAAATAATAATAATAAACAAAGAAAAATGGTAAGGACTATTAATATCAGCCACCTGGTAGGGGTCACCATAGTATTCAGTGGTCTGATCTGTAGAGGACACTGGCAGTCCAATAGCCATTAAAGTTGTGGAACCCCTTTAAGAGAGAAATGCTGCCGTGTCCATCCCTCCCAAGAAGGCAATGCTATTGTGCTGCCCTGGAATTGGAGCAACCATCTCCAAAACCCCATGTGCACCCCAGACCCCAGACCCACAATCTTCCCATGATTACTTATGCCTAGGACACCAGGGCCACCCTGGAGCAAGAGCTCCCATGCTCAGGAACCAGAGCCAATATAGTCTGTGAAAACCCATGCTCTGGGTTCCAGATCCCCAGCTGTACCACAAGCACCCATACTTTGTACGTTATTACCAAAGCAGCAGTGGGGTTGCCTGTACCCTGTGCACTGGTGCCACTGCTGCATTAATTCCAGTAGTTGTGGTCTCTCCAGGCATGCCAGTGTTCCTGATCCCAAGTCTATGGCTGCTCCGTGAGCTTCATGCATAGACCCTAGTGACATTACTATCACAAGTCCACCCATGTGGCTTTTAGAGGGATACCCTGGGCTCCAGCTTCCTTGTAGGAGAAAAAGGGATCAAGAGTATGTCAGTAGCTTTTGCCACAGAAGATTCCAATGGTCCTTACTGCCACCACAGACAACTACCATCTTATGTGCTGAAGACCCCCAAAATCTTCATTGACACTGACCTCAGAAGACAAACCTACATGGAGACAACACTGATGCACCCTCACCAGAGCTGGAACTGCTGTACTCCCCCACCCTCCACTCACCCAGCCATCACTCACACCTACAAGTACGTGAAGGTCGTTCCCCAATTAAAGCAGTGCGAGATGTTTGGAAGAGGTGATTTCTCAATAAATTGCACAGACATCCATGCAAGGCAACAAAATTATAAAAAACTAAGGATGCATGACACTACCAAAGGAACACAGTAAATTTCCAGTAATTGATCTCAAAAAATGGAGATCTGTGGATTTTCTAACAAGGAATTCAAAACAATTATTTTAAGAAGCTCAGTAAGCTACAAGAAAATACAGATAAATAATTCAGTCAAATACAAAACAATATGTGAACAAAATGAAGTTTAACAGAGAGAAACCATAACAGAGCAGAAATTCTAGAGCTGAAGAATACAATTAATTAAATAAAAAATATAATATAATAGAGAGTATTAGCAAAATTGATCAAGCAGAATAAAGATTCTGTAAACCCAAAGGTCATTTGAAAATGTTCTATCACAGGAAATAAAAGAAAATAGAATGAAAAGAAATAAATGAAGCCTACAGGATTTATTGGACACCTTTAAGAATAGCTAAATGGTTTAAAAAATACTCAAGTATATGCTCCCTACAAAAGACTCACATTATTTTAAAGACATACATAGATTGATAATGAAGGGAGATATTTTATGCATCTAGAAACCAAAAGAGAGCTGGGATACCTATATTTGTATTGGACATAATAGACTTCAAGTCAAAACCAAAAAAAGAGATAAAGTTTATATATATATATATGTACATGTTGTACATGTACAACATGTACATGTTGTATTGCTGTCTCATATATATATATGTTGGTAGAAATAGAGAGAGACAGCAATACAATAATAGTAGGGCACTTAAATAACACACTTTTATCAATAAATAGAACATCCAGATAGAGAAATAAAACAAAATATTGTACTTGTTACTTTATGTTAGATCAAATGGACCTAAGAGAACACTCCAACTAATGGCAATAGAATACAGAATCTTACCAAACACACAGAGAACATTATTCAGGGTAGGTGCATTAAGCTACAAAACAAGCCTTAAGAATTAAGAAGTTTGAAATTTTATCAATATCTTTTCTAACCACAATAACAATAACAATTGGATTGGAAAACAATTGGATTGGATCCAATAACAATTGGATTGGAAAACTTCCAAGTATGTGGAAATTAAAATACACACCCCTGAACAACCATTGGATCAAATAACAAATGAAAACAAAATTTTAAAATATCCTGAGACAAAAAAATGTAAACACAACATATCAAAACTTATGGAACTCAGCAAAATCAGTTAGAAGAGGGAAGTTCATAGCCATAAATGTCTTAAAAAAGAAGAAAGCTCTCAAATCAGCAAATTAACATTACATCTCAAGGAATTAAAATTAAAAAAAATACTAAGCACAAAGTTAGGAAAATGAAGGAAATAATATATGTCAGGGCAGAAATAAATGAGAGACTAGAAAATAATGGAAAATATCCTCAAAATTAAGAGTTTATTTTTTCAAAAGAATCACAAAATTGGCAAGTATTTAGCTAGAATAAAAAAGAAGAAAAGGAAAAAAATAAAATCAGCAATGAAATAGGGAATATCACAACCGATACCACAGAAATACCAATGGACATTAGAGACTATTATAAAAGTTATATGTCAAAAAATTGGATAACATAAAATAAATGAATAAATTTCTGAAAACATAAAACCTACTGACACCAAATCATGAAAATAGAAAATCTAAACAGACTCATAATGAGTGAGGAGATTGAATGAAGAATTAAAAATATATCAAATAAAAGCTCAGGACTGGATGGCTTCAATTCTAAATCCTACGAAACACTTAAAAATAATATCATTCCTTCTCAAAATGTTCCAAAAAGATAAAGCATGAAAAGTACTTTTAATAAAACAGATGGAGTAGAGACATTTTTTGAAACAAAGAATATCAAAGCTCACACAAGAATCAATAAAGTCACAGTACTCCTTTTCTAAAAACTTCAAAACCGCATTCATAATTAAAATATATTTCATCAAATTAAATGCTTGGCATAGGTGGCTATTGGTAAATTCAACCAAATAATTAAAGAATGAAAG
>NW_016818680.1:125225-136915 GCF_001698545.2 Rhinopithecus bieti
CTGAAGAATACAATTAATTAAATAAAAAATATAATATAATAGAGAGTATTAGCAAAATTGATCAAGCAGAATAAAGATTCTGTAAACCCAAAGGTCATTTGAAAATGTTCTATCACAGGAAATAAAAGAAAATAGAATGAAAAGAAATAAATGAAGCCTACAGGATTTATTGGACACCTTTAAGAATAGCTAAATGGTTTAAAAAATACTCAAGTATATGCTCCCTACAAAAGACTCACATTATTTTTAAAGACATACATAGATTGATAATGAAGGGAGATATTTTATGCATCTAGAAACCAAAAGAGAGCTGGGATACCTATATTTGTATTGGACATAATAGACTTCAAGTCAAAAACCAAAAAAAGAGATAAAGTTTATATATATATATATGTACATGTTGTACATGTACAACATGTACATGTTGTATTGCTGTCTCATATATATATATGTTGGTAGAAATAGAGAGAGACAGCAATACAATAATAGTAGGGCACTTAAATAACACACTTTTATCAATAAATAGAACATCCAGATAGAGAAATAAAAACAAAATATTGTACTTGTTACTTTATGTTAGATCAAATGGACCTAAGAGAACACTCCAACTAATGGCAATAGAATACAGAATCTTACCAAACACACAGAGAACATTATTCAGGGTAGGTGCATTAAGCTACAAAACAAGCCTTAAGAATTAAGAAGTTTGAAATTTTATCAATATCTTTTCTAACCACAATAACAATAACAATTGGATTGGAAAACAATTGGATTGGATCCAATAACAATTGGATTGGAAAACTTCCAAGTATGTGGAAATTAAAATACACACCCCTGAACAACCATTGGATCAAATAACAAATGAAAAACAAAATTTTAAAATATCCTGAGACAAAAAAATGTAAACACAACATATCAAAACTTATGGAACTCAGCAAAATCAGTTAGAAGAGGGAAGTTCATAGCCATAAATGTCTTAAAAAAGAAGAAAGCTCTCAAATCAGCAAATTAACATTACATCTCAAGGAATTAAAATTAAAAAAAATACTAAGCACAAAGTTAGGAAAATGAAGGAAATAATATATGTCAGGGCAGAAATAAATGAGAGACTAGAAAAATAATGGAAAATATCCTCAAAATTAAGAGTTTATTTTTTCAAAAGAATCACAAAATTGGCAAGTATTTAGCTAGAATAAAAAAGAAGAAAAGGAAAAAAATAAAATCAGCAATGAAATAGGGAATATCACAACCGATACCACAGAAATACCAATGGACATTAGAGACTATTATAAAAGTTATATGTCAAAAAATTGGATAACATAAAATAAATGAATAAATTTCTGAAAACATAAAACCTACTGACACCAAATCATGAAAATAGAAAATCTAAACAGACTCATAATGAGTGAGGAGATTGAATGAAGAATTAAAAATATATCAAATAAAAGCTCAGGACTGGATGGCTTCAATTCTAAATCCTACGAAACACTTAAAAATAATATCATTCCTTCTCAAAATGTTCCAAAAAGATAAAGCATGAAAAGTACTTTTAATAAAACAGATGGAGTAGAGACATTTTTTGAAACAAAGAATATCAAAGCTCACACAAGAATCAATAAAGTCACAGTACTCCTTTTCTAAAAACTTCAAAACCGCATTCATAATTAAAATATATTTCATCAAATTAAATGCTTGGCATAGGTGGCTATTGGTAAATTCAACCAAATAATTAAAGAATGAAAGTACTTATTTTACCCAAATCAAAAATTTCCAGAAAAGAATAGTGAAGACAATTATCAACACATCTTATAAGACCAGAGTTATTCTAATAACAAAACTAAAACATATAAGAAAAAAATGTTAATTCAATATCCAGCATGATAGAAAAGAACAGTTTTTTAACAAATTATAAACAGAAAAGTCTAGCAATAAATACAAAAGGTCATTGCCAAGTAAGTTTTATCTTGAGACTATAAGGATATCTGTTCTCATCATAAATACTGGGTCTTGCACTGTCAGTCATAGGTAGTTCTAAAAGGCAAGAAAAATAAATGAAGGGCATAAAGTTTGGAAATGTAGAATATGTAATGTTACTTACAAGAGACACGACTGTTTACATAGCAAAGCCTAAAATACCAACCCTGCCAAAAAACAACCTATATAAACTTTGGCCACAACAAGAGATCACACAGCACCCACTAAGATGGCTGTAATCGAAAAAGATACACAATAAGAAATATTGGCAAGAATCTAGAGAAATCTGAACTCTTAGACATTGCCAGTGAGAAGGAAATCTAATTAATAACTTTAAGAAACAATTAATCTAGATTTGCCATATGACTGAGAAATTCTATTCCTAGACATGTAACCAAGGAAAATGAAATGATGTGTTCAGACAAAAACCTGAATATGAATGTTTATAACAGCATTATTTACAACCAAAAGGTGTAAATAACCCAAATATCTGTCAACTGATAAATGGATGAACAAAATTTGGCATCTCCATAAAGTGAGCAACAGTTCATAGCCATATATAAGAATGAAGTACTGGGCCGGGCACGGTGGCTCATGCCTGTAATCCTAGTACTTTGGGAGGCCGAGGTGGGTGGATCACGAGGTCAGGAGATCGAGACCATGGTGAAACCCCGTCTCTACTAAAAATACAAAAAATTAGCCAGGCGTGGTGGTGGACGCCTGTAGTCCCAGCTACTAGGGAGGCTGAGGCAGGAGAATGACGTGAACCCGGGAGGCGGAGCTTGCAGGGAGCAGAGATCGCGCCACTGCACTCCAGCCGGGGCGACAGAGTGAAACTCCATCTCAAAAAAAAAAAAAAAAAAAAAAGAGAGAATGAAGTACTGATATATGCTACAACATGTATGAAACTCGAAAACATGATGCCTATTTAAAGTGTCAAGACACATAGGATATAATTCCTTTTATATGAAATATCCTGAATAGGCCAATTTATAGACACAGAAAGTTTATTAGCAGTTCACAGGGGCTAGGGTAGAGAGAAATGAGAGGGATTTTTAATTGCTATGGAAATTATTTTGGAGTTAACAAAATGTTCTGCTATTCGTAATGATTGTTGTAAAATTTCATATATATAAAAGTCAGTGTATTCTATAACTTAGGATTATGAATTTATTATGTGTGAATTATAGCTCATAAAATTAAAACAAATTTTCCAGGTCACTGTATACAAAGTTAATAAACAAAATCATTTTAGTATATTTTATAATTAATTTTTTTAACTTTTATTTTATTTCAGGGGTACAGGTGCAGGTTGGCAGCGTAGGTAAATTGTATGTCACAGGGGTTTGGTGTACAGATTATTTTGTCTCCGAGGTGATAAGCATAGTACTCGATAAGTAGCTTTTTGGTTTTTTTTTTTTTGATCCTCACTTTCCTCACTCTTTCTACCACCAAGTAAGCCCTGGTGTCTGTTGTTCCCTTTTTTGTGACCATATGTGCTAAATGTTTTGTTCTCACCTATAAATGAGAATATGCAGTATTTGGTTTTCTGTTCTTGCATTAGTTTGCTTAAAATAATGGCCTCCAGCTCCATCCCTGTTGCTGCCACAAAAAAAAAAAAAGTGTAATCTTGCTCCTTTTTTATGGCTTCATAGTATTCCATGGTGAACATGCACCACATTTTCTTTAGCCAGTTTACCACTGATGGGCATTTAGGATGTTTCCATGTCTTTGCTTTTGTGAATACTGCTGCAATGAACATACACGTGCATGTGTCTTTATACTAAAATGATTTATATTCCTTTAGGTACATATCCAATAATGGGATTGTTGGGTCGAATGGTAATTCTGCTTTGAGTTCTTTGAGAAATGACCAAACTTCTTTCCACAATGGCTGAACTAATTTGCATTTCCGCTAGCAGTGTATAAGCATTCCCTTTTCTCCATGGCATTGCCGGCATCTGTTATTTTTTGACTTTTTAGTAATACTCATTCTTCCTGTGTGAGGTGGTATCTCATCGTAGTTTTGATTTGCATTTCTCCAAAGACTAATGATGTTGAGAATTTTTTCACATGCTTCTTGGCTTCTTTTGAAAGTGTGTGTATGTCTTTTGAACGTGTATGCATGTCTTCTTTTGAAAAGTGTCTGTTTACGTTCTTTGCCCACTTTTTATCTGGTTGTTTGTGTTTTGGTTGTGGATTTAAGTTACTTATAGATTATGGATATTAAACCTTTGTCAGATGCATAGTTTGCAGATATTTTCCCACTCTGTACATTGTCTGTTTACTCTGTTGATAGTTTATTTTACTGTGCAGAAGCTCTTTAGTTTAATTTGGTCCCATTTGCCAATTTCTGCTTTTGTTATAATTGCTTTTGACATCTTCATCATGACATCTAGCCAGTTCCTATGTCCCTGACAATATTAGACGGATCATCATTCTGTTTTTTTTTTTCTTTACTTTGACTGGGTTATTTCCAAAGACAGGTCTTCAAGTACTTAGATTCATTTTCCTTCTTGACCCAGTGTATTCTTGAAGCATTAAAATGTATTTTCTCTCTTGTTCAATTAATTCTTCTGTTCCAGAATTTGTTTTTTGTGTGACACGTATCTCTTTTGTAAATTTGTCATTAATATTTTAATTTTTTTGTGATTCATTTGTACTGCTTTTTGGAATTCTATCTTGCTAAGATTCTTTAGTTTTAAATTTTAAGTCATTTTCTGTTATTTTCTGAATTTCTACTTGATTTCGGTGTGTTGCTGGAGAATTATTGTGTTCCTTTGGAGGTGCCACATGTCCTTGCATTTTCATGTTTCCTGTGTTCTTACATTCATATCTTCATACCTGGTGTAATAGTCACTTTCTCTAATTTTTTAAATTTACTGTCATAGGGGAGGATATTTTCCTGAAGCTGTATCAATGATGTTGGTTAGGTACAGCTTTTTGGATTTGATTCCAGATGCATGTGGCAGTTGTAAATGGCATCAATGGTATCTTTGATTTCCTCAATGGCTTGGAGTGTGGTTATTATTAGTGGTGGCTGTGGTTAAGTTTTGTTGTGGATAGAGATGCCAGGTGCACTGCTGGAGGCAGGGTCTCTTCTCAGCCCCAGCCAGAAAGATCTCAGGGTCTGGAAATCATCCTCTTGTTTCCTCTGTCCCAGGGGCCTACCTTCTTGGTGTACTGCACTGTCCATTTTTTGAAGAAGTGGTACTCTATATGGGCTAAAGTACTGAGGACTTTGCAGCACGTTTGGGTCCAGATTGTGTTGTGCCACTTTAGTTCTCCAGGTGAATGCTGCGGAATGTCAGTGGGGCCTCCTAAAATTAGGAAATATGAGGGCTGTGGATCTCAGGGTCTAATGAAGTTTGGTGACAGTTATGTTCTCACAATGGTGCTGTTCTACAGCCGCGTAACTCTCAGGGGATTGTGTGACCCAGTGTGAGTTACCTGTCTAGTGTAATGCCCTCACAGAGCCTCCAGATCATCACTGAACCTAGTCTCAGAGTTTGTGTGGGTATAGGAGCTCTCCTGTGCTTCAAATTGCAGCAGTTTGTGATGGGGATTTGGACAACTGAGAGTCCTTCATTTACCCTGGAATATAGAGCCCCTTGGGGCTCCCAGCCAATCTCAGCCAAAATGGATGCTCACTTCCTTCTCCTTCTGTGCCTCGGGTGTTTCCTGTGACATCTCTGTTGAAATCTAGTGTTCTCTCCCAGATGTTCTATTCAAAGTCTGATTATCTATCTTCAGTTTGAATCCTTCCTTGTAGAGAGGGCAAGTGTCTAATGTCTCTAGTCAGCCATCTTAAAACTATCACTTCTGCTCTGTCCTCCATAAGCCACCTATATGTGATTTCATTCAATATTTTTCCCCATTTGATGGGCTCTCTTTTTACTTTCTTAATGGTGTTTTCTGAAGTACAAATTTTTAAAAGAAATTAATAATGTATAATTTATGTATTATTATTTTGTTCCTTGTGTTTTTGAAGTCACATATATAACACAATTGCCTAATCCAGGTTCAGAAGTATTTGCACCTATTCCTTCTTCTAAAAGTTTTATAGTTGTACACTCTACATTTGGGTGTTTTGTTTATTTTGAGTTAATTTTTGTATATGAGGTGTATTAGTCCACTTTCACACCGCTGATAAAACATACCTGAGACTGGGTAATTTGTTTTAAAATATGCATTTCATAAACTCACAGTTCCACGTGGCCGGGGAGGCCTCACAATCATGGCAGAAGGCAAAAGGCATGTCTCACATGGCAGCAGGCAAGAGAGAATGAGAGCCATTACTTTTCATTACTTTTGCAAATTTCTGCAGCTGGCTTGAATTTATTCTCAGAAAATGGGATTTTATTTTCTATTGCATTGTGAAGATGCAGATTTTCCAAACATTTATGCTGTTTTCCTTTTAAAACTGAATGCTTTCAACAGCACCCAAGTCACATCATCAATGTTTTGCTGCTTTGAAATTTCTTTCACCAGATACCCTAAATCATCTGCCTCAAGTTCAAAGTTCCACAAGTCTCTAGGGCAGGGGCAAAATGCTATCAGTGTCTTTGCTAAAACATAGCAAGGGTCACCTTTACTCCAGTTCCTAACAAGTTCCTCATCTCCATCTGAGATCACCTCAGCCTGGATTTCATTGTCCATATTATTATCAGCACTTTGATCAAAACCATTTAACAAATCTCTAAGAAGTTCCAACCTTTCCCACATTTTCCTGTCTTCTTCTGAGTCTTCCAAACTGTTCCAAACTCTTCCTGTTACACAGTTCCAAAGTTGCTTCCACATTTTCAGGTAACTTTACAGTAGCACCTTTTTCTACTGGTACCAATTAACTGTATTAGTTCATTTTCATACAACTGATGAAGGCTTACCTGAGAATGGGTAATTTACAAAAAAAATGTAAGTTTCACAGACTCACAGTTCTGTGTGACTGGGGAGACCTCACNATTCTCAGAAAATGGGATTTTATTTTCTATTGCATTGTGAAGATGCAGATTTTCCAAACATTTATGCTGTTTTCCTTTTAAAACTGAATGCTTTCAACAGCACCCAAGTCACATCATCAATGTTTTGCTGCTTTGAAATTTCTTTCACCAGATACCCTAAATCATCTGCCTCAAGTTCAAAGTTCCACAAGTCTCTAGGGCAGGGGCAAAATGCTATCAGTGTCTTTGCTAAAACATAGCAAGGGTCACCTTTACTCCAGTTCCTAACAAGTTCCTCATCTCCATCTGAGATCACCTCAGCCTGGATTTCATTGTCCATATTATTATCAGCACTTTGATCAAAACCATTTAACAAATCTCTAAGAAGTTCCAACCTTTCCCACATTTTCCTGTCTTCTTCTGAGTCTTCCAAACTGTTCCAAACTCTTCCTGTTACACAGTTCCAAAGTTGCTTCCACATTTTCAGGTAACTTTACAGTAGCACCTTTTCTACTGGTACCAATTAACTGTATTAGTTCATTTTCATACAACTGATGAAGGCTTACCTGAGAATGGGTAATTTACAAAAAAAATGTAAGTTTCACAGACTCACAGTTCTGTGTGACTGGGGAGACCTCACAATCATGGCAGAAGGCAAAAGGCACGTCTCTCATGGCAGCAGACAAGAGAGAATGAGAGCCAAGAGAAAGGGATTTCCCACTACAAAATCCTCAGATCTCAGGAGATTTATTTACTACCACAAGAACAGTATGGGGGAAACCACCCCTATGATTCAATCATCTCCCACCATTCCTCCCAAAACACGTGGGAATTATGTTAGCTACAGTTCAACATGAGATTCAGTGAAGACACAGCCAAACCATATCACGGTGTGAGGTAGCTAGGTTCCTACATTTGCGAGTGGATATCAAGTTGTCCCAGAATTATTTGTCGAAAACTCTATTCTTCCCCACATTGAATGGTCTTGGCATCTTTGTCAAAACTCAACTGACCATAATGTAAGGGTGTATTTCTAAACTTTCAGTTGTATTTTGTTGATTTAGATGTATGTTCTTATGTCAGTACCACACTTTTGAGTACTGCTGCTTTGTAGCAATTTCTAAAATCAGTAATTTTAAAAATTGAAAAGTGTGGGCCCTTCTATTTTGTACATCTTTTTCAACATTGTATTGGCTATGTCCCAACAATTTCTATATAAATTTAGAATCAGCTTGTCTATCTCTGAAAATTGCAGTAAATATTATATCCATTTGCTATCATAAGAAAAATTACTATTGCAATTCACTAGCATGAGATACATATTCACTTATGTAGGTTTTCATTAATTTCTTAACACTTGTCCTTTCAGAGTACAAGTTTTGCAATTCTGTTAAATGTATTCTTAAGTATTTTTATTAATGGTACTATGAATTTAATTAGTTTTTAAAGGTCATTTTCAGTTTTCTTACTGCTTCCATATAGATATACATTTGATTCGGCATATTTATCTTACATGTTGCAACATTTATGACTTCATTTATCACTTCTAATAGTTTTTCAATAGACAACTTAGGACTTTTTACATACCAGATGATATGGTTTGGCTGCGTCCCCACCCAAATCTCATCTTGAATTGTAGCTCCCATAATCCCCACATATTGTGGGAGGGACCCTGTGGGAGATAATTGAATCATGGGGCAGATTTTTCTGTGTTGTTTTCATGATAGTGAATAAGTCTTACGAGATCTGATGGTTTTACAAAGGGCAGTTCACCTGCACAGGCTCTCTTGCCTGCTGCCATGTAAGACTTGGCTTTGCTCCTTCCTTCTTCACTTCCCACCATGATTGTGAGTTCTCCCCAGCCATGCGAAACTGTCAGTCCATTAAACCTTTTTTTCTGTATAAATTATCCAGTCTCAGATATGTCTTCACAGTAGTATGAAAATAGACTAATATACCACATTGTGCCATGTGAAAATAAAAATAGTTTTATGTCTTATTTTCATATCTGTATGTTTTCATAAGTTTTTCCTGTCTAATTACCTTGGATAGAAACTCAGTGTAATGTTGAATAGATATAGTGAGAGTAAACACCTTTTTTGTGATCTTAGAAAAAAAAAAAAAAAAAAAAATCAATCTTTCCCCATTACTTATAATGTTAGCTGTCGGTTTTTTATGCATCTACTTTATCAAGTCAAGCAACGATCTTACTATTCATAGTCTATTGAGTGTTTTTTATGTTTACTTTGTATTTTAAAAAATAATTTGTAACATTTACGGCATTCTTTGAATATTATAACTTTGATTTTTATTATACCTAATAAAGGCTAAATGATATCTGCAGTGTTTTGATATCTATTAGGTTTACATGTTTACTCTCAGCAAATTTTTGATGCATAATGTAACAGTGTACAGTAGTCCGCACTTATCCATGGGGATATGTTCCAAAATCTCCAGTGGATGCCTGAAACTGTGGATAATACCGAACCTGATTGCTGTTAATTGGAACATGTTTCCATTCATGTCTTCTATCTATAAATGTAATTTTTTTTTTTTTTTTTTTTTTTTAATCATAACTAGGCACTTATCATGCACTCTGGCCATAACTTTTGCAGGATGAGATGCAGCAGCAAAACTAGCACAGGCATCAAAATTAGAAGTAAATTCCAATACACCTTACATCTCTCATCTTTCTTTTTTACATAGCCTCTATTTTGACTATGAATGTTTAAATTATGTTTTGAACATCTTCCCCATGAATAATATTTAGAGAGTCTTTGTCTTATCAAAAACAGTCTGTTCTCAGGTAAATGATTTTTCTACATCTTCCGCATTCTTGACCATTTTAATCCTTCAGTGTTTCTTTCCTATGAGTGCAGCGTACCACAGAGTTTTATCTGGGCTTTCTTTTTAGTAATCTATCTGCTCATCAACTTGCTAGATTTTGGGACAGACCTTCATTGCATTTCCTCCATCTACCATCCGGGACTTTTTGCCCAGTCCCAATCTGAAGATAGCATCTGGTTTGGCAACCAGATACCCCTTGGACACCAGGTGGCTATAGTTGCCAAGCATGGCATTCCTGTAAAGATTCTTACGAGGGGAGTCCATTTGCTGCCTTTGCTCCAGGACAAAGTCCACAAACATGTCTTTGAAGGTCAGTGATTCCCAGGACATGGCCATCCTGTTATTCTCTGGAAAAAGAATGGAGATCTCCTCCTGAGACCTCAGCCTGGGTTTTCTTAGACTAAGTGAGGAAGCACAGGCAAAGATAAGCTGGGGTCTGAATTTGGTTAGCAGCATTCTCAGTTATGTATTCTGTCCTTGATTGCCAAAAGCCTGAAAACTCTAGTGCAGATGACAATAGATAGTGTCTATTGAGTATTTTAACATGAAGTGTTGGGTTTTCAAATAATTTTCTGCAACTATTACAGAAATTACATAATCTTATAATTTTATTTTATTCTATTGATATGGTATATTACATTAATTAATTTTTGGAGGTTGAAACAACATTGAATTTCTAACTAAAGTTCCATTTGATCATATTGGGTAATTCTTTTAAACATTGGTGAAGTCAGGTTGCTAGTATTTTTCTGAGATTGTTTTCATTTATATTCATAAGTGATACTGGCCAGTAATATTCTTTTCTTGTAATATATTCATCTGATTTTGATATTTACCAAACACTGGCCTCAGAATTAGTTGGGAAGTATTTTCTTCTCTGCTATTGTTTGATAGAGTTTGTAAATAATTGGTATTAATGCCTTAAATGTCTTGTAGAACTCAATGAATCCCCTTGGTGAAGGGTTTACATTGTTGGAAAATTTTGATTCAATCTCTACTAAACATAGGTCTTTCTGGCTTTATTATTTTTTATGGATAAAGGAAGTTGGATATATTTATGAAGCACATGTGTTTTTTGATAGATGTTGTATTAGTCCATTTTCATGCTGCTAATAAAGACATACCTGAAACTGGGAAGAAAAAGAGGTTTAATTGGACTTAAAGTTCCACATGGCTGGGGAGGCCTCAGAATCATGGTAGGAGGCAAAAGGCACTTCTTTTTTTAAATTTTACTTTAAGTTAGGGATATATGTGTAGCATGTGCAAGTTTGTTATATAGGTATACATGTGCCATGGTGGTTTGCTGTACCTATTAACCCATCATCTAGGCTTTAAGCCACACATGCATTTGGTATTTGTCCTAATGCTCTTCCTCCCCTTGCCTCCAACACCCTGACAGGCACCAGTGTGTGATGTTCCCCTCCCTGTGTCCATTTGTTCTCATTGTTCAACTCCCACTTATGAGTGAGAACATGCAGTGTTTGGTTTTCTGATCCTGTGTTGGTTTTCTGAGAATGATGACTTAAAGTTACACCCATGTCCTTCAGGGACATGAACTCATTCTTTTTTATGGCTGGATAGTATTCCATGGTATATATGTGCCACAGTTTCTTTATCCAGCCTATCATTGATAGGCATTTGGATTGGTTCCAAGTCTTTGCTATTGTGAATAGTGCTGCAATAAACATATGTGTACATGTGTCTTTATAGTAGAATGATTTATAATCCTTTTGGATTATAATGGGATTGCTGGGTCAAATGGTATTTCTGGTTCTAGATCCTTGAGGAATCACCACACTGTCTTCCACAATGGTTGAACTAATTTGTACTCCCACCAACAGTGTAAAAGCGTTCCTATTTCTCCACAGCCTCACCAGCATCTGTTGTTTCCTGACTTTTTAATAATTGCCATTCTAACTGGCCTGAGAT
>NW_016818681.1:0-890 GCF_001698545.2 Rhinopithecus bieti
AGATGGAGTCTCCCTTTGCTGCCCAGACTGGAGGGCAGTGGTGCAATCTCTGCTCACTGCAACCTCCACCTCCCAGGGCCAAGCGATTCTCCTGCCTCAGCCTCCCGAGTAGCTGAGATTACAGGGACCCACCACCACACCTGGCTAGTTTTTGTATTTTTAGTAGAGACCAGGTTTCATCATGTTAACCAGGCTGGTCTCGAACTCCTGACCTCAAGTGATCCACCTGCCTCGGCCTCCCAAAGTACTGGGATTACAGGCATGAGCCAATGAGCCTGACCAAGAGTCCTCCATAATTTTTAAGAGTGTAAAAAGTCTTGGAAGCTGAGGAAGTGAATTGAGAACTACTTAAATGCAATGGCAAAGAAATAAGGGTGAGGAAGAACTGTAACAGATAAGAGACTTACGTAATAACCAAACATAATGAACGTGTGTCTTTTGGATCCTAATTTGAAGAAGTCAACTATAAAAAGACATTTTTGAGATATCAGGAAAGTGTAATTATGTACCAAGTACGATTAGATGACATTAAGGGATTTTAATCTTGTTAGATATGACAAAGGCACAGTGATTATGGGAGAAAACACCTGTTCTTATCTGTTATATATGCCTTCTGTAATAGTTACAGGTGAAATGAAATGACAAAATTTTCTTTAAAACACTTCAGAAGAAGAAAAGTAGATGAAACAAAGTTGGCAACTACTAACAATGTAAAATCTGAGTGATGAATATATGAATTAATGATAATATCTCTATATTTGTGTATCATTGAAATTTTCCAAAATAAACTGTACAAAGAGAAACAACAAAACTTAAATGATGTTCAGTTTCAGATTTCCAAGGGAACATATTATACAGAGGTTCAATTTTAATTTTAATTGATAAATGTC
>NW_016818682.1:0-2108 GCF_001698545.2 Rhinopithecus bieti
ATCTCTCCTTTCTCTCTTGCCTCCTGTCTCATCATGTGATCTCTATGTACATATCACCAGCTCCTCTTCCCCTTCTGTCATGAGTGGAAGCAGCCTGAAGCCATCACTAGATGCTGATGCTGGTGCCATGCTTTTTGTACAGCCTGAAGAATCATGAGCCAAATAAACCTCTTTTTTGTATAACTTATCCAGTCTCGGATAATCCTTTATAGCAAACAAATGGATTAAAACATTGTCTATCTTATTCCAAAATTCATACAAAACTACAAAGAACCTAGGATAACCAAAACAATTCTTAAAAATAAGAACAAATTTCTATCTAATCTCAAGACTTGCTACAGCATTGTTAAAGATAATTTTATATGATAATAAACATGTTCTATTACTGTGTGTTGACCTATAGTGTATGAGATAAAGTGGGGAATCCAGAATTATTTCTTCATTTTCATCTAACGAACTAGGTTTTGGTGGTACTTTTCCCATGAAGAAGATGGGGAAAAGAACTGGTTGAGGCAGACAGCCTCTTTTTAATATGCTTGCTAGACTTCCAAGTAGAAATTTAAATATTTATGTTTCAGTAGTCAGGAAGATTATGGTAGCTTGGACTGGGATGATGTACTGATGGCAGAAGTGAACTTGTGAGACATAAACTAACTGGAGGTGTTTTTAGATGTTCTCAAACCTTGTGATATATTAGACGGGAGTGTAAGAAATACTCAGGTATCAGAGATTACACCAGTTTCTTCTGCTTGGGCTGGGATGAGGTAGTGATGGCAGTAGTGAACTTGTGAGACATAAACAAGGCATTTTTAGATGTTCTCAAACCTTGTGATATATTAGATGGGAGTGTAAGAAATATTCAGGTGTCAGAGGTTACACCAGTTTCTTCTGGCTTGCAGAGCTAGATGGGTGGTGGTGCTTTTGAATGGAAATGGACAAAATTTGGAGGAAGATCATGAATTTCATACTAGATATTTAAAGTTTAAAATGATTGTTAGACAGCCATAATGTGCTGCCAAGCTGACAGTTGTATAGGTGTCTCTGGAGATATAGATTTGGGTATCACTGGAATGTATCAGGTAATTGGACCATGGTCAAAAAAAGTAATCATCTAGGCGTTGAGTATAGAGTTATATGATAAAGAAGCATAAGACTGAGTCTGGAGGGATTCCAGTGCTGAAGAACTGGGTGAAGCATGTTGAGCTTGTAGAAGAGGATGCTGAGAGTCCCAGTAAGACAATTTATGTGGGAGGTATTTTACAATTTGTAGAAGTTCAGGCAAATGATAATTTTGATAATTAAATTAAGCCCATGCTTCTGAAATAGAGATTTGAGTGCCCCCAGATGTCAGCTGATTGAATCAAGGGGCACTTAAAGCCCCAAGATGAATAATGATACATTTTCTTTGAACATGAATTTTACTCAAGAGTAAGTAATGTTAAATATTGTTTTTATATGGAAACAAACAGATATATTATGGATAAATGGAAAAATCAAGTCAACTTAAAGGCTATTATGTAAGACTTCAAGGAAATCATCTGATTATACCCTCAGAAATTCCTCCCACAGCATACTTTTTCCCTTATCTCTTGTTGTCTTCACAGGAATGTTTAGTGGGGACGTTTGAGATGCACTGATCAGAGTCTTTAAGGTGATGAAAAACTCTTTCCTCACTTTCAACTCAACATGGTAGCAAACAAGGTGCTTTTTAAAAGACACTACTTTCTCATTTATAATTTTAAAAGTAACTTTATAAAACATTCAAGGTAGAAAAGTGTGAAGAGAAAAGCAAAACTTCTTACTACTCAGAAATCACCAAAGTTAACATTATACAAATATCATTTCTCACAATTCCCTTTGTAAGTATACAAATGGTAGGATACATATTTAAAACCAATTATTTTAAGATGATGCTATGGACTGAATTGTATCCCCAAAATTCATATGTTGAAGTTCAATCCCCAATGTATCTGGACATAGGGTCTTCAGCAGGTAATAAGGCTGGTGCCTTAATCAGACAGGATTGTGGCTTTATAAGAAGAGAAAGATCATTTTTTCATGTGTCTCAGAGAAATGCAAATCAAAACCACAATGAGATACCATCTCAC
>NW_016818683.1:0-880 GCF_001698545.2 Rhinopithecus bieti
GAAAGAGAGAAAGAGAGAGAGAGAGAGAGAGAGAGAAAGAGAGAAAGAGAGAAAGAGAGAAAGAGAGAAAGAAAGAAAGAAAGAAAGAAAGAAAGAAAGAGAGAAAGAGAGAAAGAGAGAAAGAGAGAAAGAGAGAAAGAGAGAAAGAGAGAAAGAGAGAGAGAAAGAGAGAAAGAGAGAAAGAGAGAAAGAGAGAAAGAGAGAGAGAAAAAGAAAGAAAGAAAGAAAATAGAGAAGAGGAGAGGAGAGAAGAGGTGAGGAGAGGAGGGGAGGGGCGAGGAGAGGAGAGGAAGGAAAGGGAAGGAAGGGAAGGAAAGAAGGAGGGAGAAAAAGAAAGAAAGAAAGTATGGAGGGAGAGAGAAAGAAAAAGAGTAGGGAGCAAACTGATTGGGGTAAACACTGAGCTATTTAATCTTGCCCCTCAAAGTCTCTTTCCCCCAGCAAACCCTTCCCAAGAGTCATGAACGGGAAAGGCCCTCCTTCTAGTGTTGGTCAAATTTGCCCCCAGGAATGAAGTCTTCATTTTCAGCCTCTTTGTAATTCATGAGGCTAACCCCACCCATATCTGCTTGCCATGAACTCCTGTCCCAACGCAGCTGCTTGGCCACCCTGCTGAAGAAGGCATCCTTCAGAGACCTGTCCTGGGTCCTCTGCTGCCCTAAGAACTGGCTGTTGGGATGACACTGACAGAGACCTGTCAAAGTTTGCTGATCATCTCCAGACCATGAGAGCTCACCACTTCTGTACAATTGAGAAGGGCCTGACCTTCCACCTGGGAAGGTAACCAACGCCCTGTTGAAACTCGCCTGGTGGTGTCTCTGCTTCAGTTAGAAGACTGAACTCAGGCCGGGCGCGGTGGCTCAAGCCTGTAATCCCAGCA
>NW_016818684.1:0-4297 GCF_001698545.2 Rhinopithecus bieti
GTATAAGTGGGATGATGGATAAATGGGTGGATGGAAACAGAAGAAAGACCTTTACTGTATTCCAAACACCATATCCTTAGTCTAAAGACTCAACTCCAGTCCCTGCCAGCTTGGAGATTTGCCTTGGTTGACCCTCTTGTAAACAGACCTAACAGGCCTCCAATTCTCTAAAACCCCAATCCTTACCGATGTCAAACTTGGTAGCTAGTTAACATAACTCCAAAACCCCGGCCCACCTGGGGCTTAGCCATGGTGGGGGGGCTGCCCACTGCTAACTGGGTACCTTCTAAGTCCTCTGCCAAGCATCAGTATACCACATTAAGATTTAGTAAATAAATGGGTGCGCATATCTGTACAACGTCTCCCTGTAGGGGAATCTCAGGACCCTGCTGAGAGGATGCTGGGAGCTGTGTGCTGTCCAGTCACTCGTGTCTTCTAGACCAAGCAGAAATGTCCTCTACTCCACGGAAACAGAGGGGATCCCTCGACCCTTCCTCCTCTCCCTCCCCATGGGGCCATTAAGACCCCATGAGTTCTGGACCACGTGGTCCTCTAGTGCCTGGTTCATCCCAGGTGTCTGCCAGGCCCTGCCCAAAATGCAATGTCTGGGCAGCAAGGAGGCTGAGGCCAGACCCCACCCTCATCCATGCCTGGAATCTGCATCCACGTGGCAACCCCTCCCTCCAAACCCAGCTCATGCCAGGGCTCAGAGCATGATGGAGAGGGTAGCCCTGGGCACCTTGGGCACGGCAAGGCTGCCCTGCCTGCCCCGCCCTGGCCCGTGCCTGCGAGAGTCACCTAGGGAAGGCTCCTTCACCTGGCCCCGGGCCCACACTCCACCCAGGAATGTCCTGCACCACTGGAGTGCGGAAATGAAGGTTACAGCGTCCAGCTTCTGGGCACCGGGACATCTGGGGTAGGGCTGAAGGCCATTCAAAGCTCCTGCCCCGAAGTCTGTCTTCCCTCCTCACCCCTCCCCGCCCACCTTGGAGGAGGTTTGTAATCCTCAGTCGTAACCTGTCAGGCCTGTTTGGAAGGGAAGGGCCGCCAGCTTCCTAGCAGGGAGCAGGGAGCTCAGGCGCTGGTTAGAGAGGAGGTGAAGCGTGCACAGGAAGCGTGCGGGGCCGCCCTGGGCATGGGGAGGGGCGCCCGCCCCGCCGACGGGAGTTTGGGCACGTGCTCACCCACGGGACTGGACCGTGTGTCACAGCAAGCCTGGGTAGGTGCAGACAGGTCCGCGCATGTCACCTGCGCAGTGCACAAGGGCCTCTGCTGTGGGTGCAGGGCACGCCGGAGTGACTGCCTGGCTGCCCAAGGTTCCAGGGGTTCCACTCCATCCGGTGCTGAGTGGTGCCCCCCACCCCAGAGACCTGGGGCAACCGAGAAATGGAGAGGAGGCCCCACCCACCCAGCCCTGTGGCCTCCAGGCTTGACTCGGTGCAGCTGGCAGAGGCCCCGCCCTCCTGGCTGTCTCCCTCCTCAAGGGGTCTAGGAGTTTCAGGAACTGGGGACCAAAGGAGGTCTTCTGCAGAGACAAGAGGGCACAGGCCCCAGCCAGGAAACCCCTTCACCCACAGAGCCATCAGTGTGGGGAGGTCAGCCGTGGGGTGTTTTGGTGTCTCGAGGGGCCTTGGGTAGAGCTGTTCACTCCCTCCTTGTGGCCCCAGAAGCCCAGGAGGGACCTGGAGCCCATGTCCCAGGAGTGCCCTTGGGAAGGTCAACTGCAGGAACCCTCGCAGCCCGAGGCTGAGGCTCCGAAGCTGGGATGGGCAGCGGGAGCCCTGCAGGGCCCCACAGGCACAGAAATCTCTGTAATCCTGAACCATAAAGGGGCCGCCTTCCCTTTTGATTCTGAATTTTATAGCAAAATGAAGAGATAAGTCAGCTTTGATCTGAGTTTTATTAGCTTATGCCTTTGTTCCCTCTCTCCTTTGGGGAACAAACGGGTTTATGGCTGGTCTCCCCATCCCTCCGTCAGCTGCAGGCGGGTGGCGGGCAGTCGCTCTGATAAAACCTGGTTCCTGCCTCCTGCGCTGCTGTGGGGTGCTGGCGTGAGCACGCCTGGAACCTGGGCCACCAGCCCCTCCGCCAGGTCACCAGGAGGCCTGGGGACAGGCACCCTCAGGTTGGGGGGACTCTGGGATACAGACCCATGCAAGCCCGTGGCCTCCTATTTTGCCCATCCCACCTCCCTCCCTCTGCCTGATGACTCCCGTGGGCAGGGCCTTCTGCCTTCCCAAGCCCCTGTGCCTCAGTTTCCTTACCTAAAGAACAGGGTGCTAATGAGACCAAGGGAGACCAAGGAGACGGCTCAGCCAGGGGACAAACCAGCAGCTATTGCTATGGAGGTTCAGGGAGGTGAGGATGTTGGCCCACAGGCTGGGAACTGGCCCTCTAGGGACCCCTGAGGAGCGCAGGCCTGGGATCCTGGGGCTGGGCTGGGGTCTCATGCCTCTCTGGGAGAGCTGGTGGACTCCAGGGTGAACTCGGTGTTAGCCTGTGTCTGCTGGGAGTGGGCCACAAGAGTTCCCAGCTTCAAAGGGCCAGGGGAGGCCTCGGAGCCCCGCCCACCTGTGAGTTCGGGGACATCAAAGGGCCCCACCCAAGGGGCAGCTGGCTGTCGGAGCAAGTGTAGAAACACCCAGAACTCTATCTCCAGAGGGAGCGGCTGGGTTGGGTCCACTGGAGGCCCCTGCAGTGACCCGAGGACCCTGCCTCACCCTGAGGTTCTGGCCAGGCCGGTGACACCCCACCTCTCTGGGTGAGGGCCTTGCTCCCAGGGGTGGCTGGGGAGTGGTGGGTGGGGCCTCCGGGGCTGCGACGCAACCACACTCCACTTCATGATCCACCCAGTTTTGACAGGGATCCAGGAGCTTCTAGGGGTGCTGGGTGCTGAGTGACACCACGGCACCCCTGTGCATCCCCAGCCTGGCCGCAGGTGCTCTGGGCCCTCTCCCTGGGACTGCCTGCCTGGACAGAATTTTCTGGCCCTTTCAACCCACCAGGGCCCCTAGCCCAGCCCTGGGCCTTTACGATCAGGAGGTGAGGAGGACCCCTCACCCCAAGGGAAGCCTCACCCTGCATGGGACAGGCCTGGCCTCGGCTGAACTGCACAGAGTAGGGGCCCTTGAGAGCTCCCTAGCTACAGCCTAGGTGCCCCTTCTACTGCCCTGCAAAGGTCCACAGCATGGGTGGATGTGCCCGATTGCAACCCTACTGTGTGCCAGGCGCCAGGACGTGGCCTGACCCCAGGATCCGGTTCGCTCCTCTCCACAGCCCTTGGTGGGGATCCTCTCTTAGGACCCTCCGGGGCCTGAGGGTCAGAAGGTGGTGACATCAGAATCACATGGCGAGGGACTTGGAGTGTCCGTCAGACACCTTCCTGTCCCGCTGCCCGAAGGGAGTGCCTGCTTCAATTCCTGCCCCAGGGCCGTAGGAGCAGGCCTTCCGGGACTCCATTCCTAGGATCCCCGATGGAATTCCTGGTGGGGATGGGACTCTGCCCCTCCAAGAACTCTAGAGGATTCCATGACAGGGTGGGTTGAGCCTGAAGGCCAGGGGCCAAATATGGGGCCTCCCCACAGATGTGAAAGCAGACGTTTCCCTACCTCCTGCCAGAGGGCAGGGAGCATAACTGGATGCTGTGGCTGAAACCTCCTGGCAGCCTGGTTTCCCAAGGCAGACGGTGACAAATCACTAATTGGCCTCTGGGGCGGTGCTGCACCTGACCTGGGCTGTCTTCAGGGGCCCGATTCACTAAAAAGCCCACATTCTGCCAAGGCTCAGCCTCCCCACCTCCTCACATCCCAGCCATCCATCCTCCCCACCTCCCTACCTCCCAGCCTCCAGCCTCCCTACCTCCCAGCAGCCCAGTCTTCCAGCCTCCCCACTTCCCAGCCCCTCTGCCTTCCAACCTCCTTACCTCCCAGCCTCCCAGCCTCCCCACCTCTCAGCCTGTCCACCTTTCTACCTCCCAGTCTCCCCATCTCCCTACCTCCCAGCCTCCTCACCTCCCTACCTCTCAGCCTCTCCACCTCCCAGCCTCCTCACCTCCCAGCTTCCCCACCTCCCTACCTCCTAGCCTCCCCACCGCCCTACCTCCTAGCCTCCCTGCCTCCCTACCTCCCAGCTTCCTCACCTCCCTACCTCCCAGCCTCCCCACCTCTCAGCCTCCCTACCCCCTACCTCCCAGCCTCCCCACCTCCCTACCTCTCAGCCTCCCCACCTCTCAGCCTCCCCACATCCCAGCCTCCCCACCGCCCTACGTCTCAGCCTCCCCACCTCCCTACCTCCCAGC
>NW_016818685.1:0-2013 GCF_001698545.2 Rhinopithecus bieti
TTTGCTTTAATAAGAAACAAGAACTCACTTCGTCCGTCCGGAGAGCCCCTGGATACGTGGCAGTCTGCTAAGCACTATAGAAGGAAATAAGATGTTACAAAAATATCATTAACCGGGCTTGGTGGCTCACTCCTGTAATCCCAGCACTTTGGGAATCTGAGGTGGGTGGATCACCTGAAGTCAGGAGTTTGAGACCAGCCTGGCCAACATGGTGAAACCCCTTCTCTACTAAAAATACAAAGGCCAGGCTTGGTGGCTCACTCCTGTTATCCCAGCACTTTGGGAGGCCAAGGTGGATGGATCACGAGATCAGGAGTTCGTGACCAGTCTGGCCAACATAGTGAAACCCTTTCTCTACTAAAAATGCACAAAAAATTAACCGGGTATGGTGGCAGGTGCCTGTAATCCCAGCTACTCAGGAGGCTGAGGCAGGAGAATCGCTTGAACCTGGGAGGTAGAGGTTGCAGTGATCCGAGATTGTGCCATTGCACTCCAGCCTGGGCAATAGAACGAGACTCCGTCTCAAAAATAAATAAATAAAATAACAATAAAACTATAAAAATTAGCTGGACATGATGGCAGCACACCTGTAGTCCCAGCTACTCGGGAGGCTGAGGCAGGAAAATCACTTGAAGTTGGGCGGAGGAGGTTGCAGTGTGCCAAGATCACACCACTGCACTGTAGCCTGGGTGACAGAGCAAAACTCTGTCTCAAAAAAAAAAAAAGAAAGAAAAGAAAACATCAATAGACTTAATGGCATTAAAAAAAAAAAAAAAAGCCCAGGCTCAGCACAGTGGCTCATGCCTGAAATCCCAGCACTCTAGGAGGCTAAAGTGGGAGGATCACTTGAGACCAGGATTTAAAGACCAGCCTGGGCAACATAGTGAGACCCCTGTCTCTACAAAAAATTAGTGTGGTGGCATGCACCTGTACTCCCAGCTACTCGGGAGGCTGTAGTGGGAGGATCGCTTGAGGCCAGGAGGTGGAGGCTGCAGCGAGCCATGATAACGGCACTGCACTCCAGCATGGCCAACAGGGCCAGACTATGTCTTTAAAAAAAAAGAAAAAGAACAAAGAAAAAAGAAAAATGATCTATCCAGGCTCGGTGGCTCATGCCTGTAATGCCAACACCAGGAGGCTTAGGTGGGGGAATCCCTTATGCCCAGGAGCTTGAGACCAACGTGGGCAGCATACTGAGGCCATCTCACATATTTCTAATTCATTTTGTTCCCAAGTATTTAGGAGGCTATTGATGTTATAAATGGGCTCTCCCCCCACTTTATATTTCTGATCGAGCTATACTTCCACTGATACACACAAAAATCCTTTTCTTTTTTTTTTTTTTTTTGGTATAGATGGGGTTTTGCCCTGTTGATCTGTCTGGTGTCAAATGCCTGGGCTCAATGATCTTCCAACCTCAGCCTCCCAAAGTGCTGAGATTACAGGCATGAACCACTGTGCCCAGCCCCAAATCAATGATTTTTGATAGTTATCTTGTACCCAACTGCCTTACTGAACTGTCTTATTAGTTTTTTCTTTTTTTTTCTTTTTTTGAGACGGAGTCTCACTCTGTTGCCCAGGCTGGAGTGCAGTGGCACAATCTCGGCTCGCTGCAACCTCCGCCTCCCGGATTCACGCCATTCTCCTGCCTCAGCCTCCTGAGTAACTGGGACTACAGGCGCCCACCACCACGTCCAGTTATTTTTTTTGTGTTGTTAGTAGAGACAGGGTTTCACCGTGTTAGCCAAGATGGTGTTGATCTCCTGACCTCGTGATCCGCCCGCCTCGGCCTCCCAAAGTGCTGGGATTCCAGTCCGTGAGCCACCGCGCCCAGCCCTGATAAATAATTTTTATCAAGTTAAGGAGATCCTTCTAATTCTAATTTGGTGAGAGAGTTTTTAAAAAATGAGCTTTCAGGCCGGGCTGAATTTGCTTTATTTCATTATTGTCTTTTTCCATGTTCCAACATTCTTAGTTTGTTTATTCATTTAATTATATTTATTTATTTATTTA
>NW_016818686.1:0-233 GCF_001698545.2 Rhinopithecus bieti
CTGATGGAGGTGGTGGTGATGGAGGTGGTGGTGAGGAAGGTGATGCTGATGGAGGTGGTGGTGAGGGAGGTGGTACTGATGATGATGGAGGTGGTGGTGATGGAGGTGGTGCTGATGGAGGTGGTGGTGAGGGAGGTGGTGGTAATGGAGGTGGTGCTGATGGAGGTGGTGGTGATGGAGGTGGTGGTGAGGGAGGTGGTGCTGATGGAGGTGGTGGTGAGGGAGGTGGTGGT
>NW_016818687.1:0-1409 GCF_001698545.2 Rhinopithecus bieti
TTTTAATTTATTTATTAACAAAACTTTTAAATTTTGTTTCATTTTAATTTAGAAAACTTGTTATTATAAATTGTTCATATTCAAATAATATTTCTAAGTGAAAGTGACTATCAGAATATGTTTAAAGCAGTTCTTTTAGATTCTATCTGAATAATGAATTTGCCTGTTAATTATTTCACCTATCTAAAATTTTTAAAACATTTACAAATTATTCTATAATTCATCATCTTTAGTAACTTATACAGAATCACTAAGTTAGATGATGCATGGTGTTTTATTTTCCTGTTCCAGACATATCTGCCTTTCAACATATATTTCTTTATAATCATTCCTTTTTTGTCTTTTAATGCTTATGTCTACCTGCCATTCTGTGTCCTATAATTCTTCCATCTTTAAAATTATCTTTATGCATATGTACTTTTCTGTTTTTCTCAGCTTTTTATTCTTTTGTTAAAATTGATACAATACTCTAGTTTATTCTCAGAACCCCTTGATGTTCGTCACGGTAAAATTGTGCAAATGACCTCAAAAAAACTTACTTCAGATAAGCATCTCAAATTTTTGATGTTTATGCAAATTTTAGCCTAATTATCCAAAAGGTTTTAGAGCGATGACCCCAGGAATATGACCCTTGTCCATAAACATCTTCCAGCACTAACAGGCTCTAGAAGCCCTCTTTCTTCTTTCCTCCTACGTAAATGGAAAAATGCTGAACTTATGTGCACTTCAATGTTATCAAAAACCAGAACCAGTGGGGAGTCTTTGCAGTGGCTGATGAAATATTTCCAAACTATTGAACAAGGAGAATATCTAGGACATCACCACCTCTATGTTACATTTAATACAAAATTTTCTAAAGAGGAGAAATAACCCTACTTTTACTTTAAGAGGTAGTATGTGTCCTTTTTCTGAGTCTGAAGACATTCACAGAATAAGTATCAGCTTTTGCCATCATTTCTGAGGAGTTAGTTATCTGGAATTTGCTTTTGTATTTTAGAAAGTAATTAATTTTAAATATTTTAGAATACAATATGAACATAATTAGAATATGCCTATACTTCAAAAATCAAATGTTATTTGACAGACTGTATGCCTTTTTTAAACAAATAAATTACAAATATATTTCACTACATTAATAAATATTTCACAATTTTTTTATGCAATAGTATCCATTTGATGTACATACTTCCATATGAAATTGAAGATTTAAAATATCACTAAAAAGTTACAAGTGCAAATGAGACTGTATTTCCCAAAAAGGATTTTATATTTTAATATTAAACTAGTACTGTGTATATTTTATCATGTTGTAAAAAAAATTTTATACATTTACTATTATTTAATCTCAGTACTAGGAAAATTCAATTGGAAATGCAGACAGGAGCTTTAATATTTACTCAGAATTTTAT
>NW_016818688.1:0-7162 GCF_001698545.2 Rhinopithecus bieti
TCAACTTTTGAGAGCCCATCTTTTTTACATGAAGCTTTTCATATTCTTCAAATTGTTCCTTTAGGTGCCTCTGACTTCTGGGCAACTAATACGACTTTTTTTGTCATTTAAATCAGATTTACCACCTGATTTGCCTAGTTCATTTCCCATTCCTATTTCTTTCTTTTGAATACGTTTCAATTTTCCCATCATAACTTAAATTTTTCCATAAGACAGTTATTAGGATATTTACTTTAAAGCAGTTGGTTCAAGTGAAACAGAGAGAAAGACTTATCTTTATTCTCTGTCCATTATGTGTGCCTGACATTACTTTACCACAGCCTTTATCTTTATCATAATTATGTTTGAAAGCATCTTGAATTGGGAACTTTGGGCTGATTTAAGTTTCAAACTCCCAACTGTGGGAAGTAGAGATTTTGTATAAAATATAAACATTTAGTGCTGTAAGTAACAACTTATTTTTTTGGTCAGAAAAAGATGTAGTTCATTAGACTTTGTTAAAATAGGTTAAAAGTATATTTTACCTTTTAGGGCAGAATACATAAACTAAACCAGTTTGTTCATGTGGAAGTAAAAAAAGTAGATTTGAAATCTAATAATAAAATGAACATATGTAATTTTCTTTTCCCCATACTTAAAGGAGAGCTTTTCATATTTTAAAAGTAAGACTACAGTCTTACTTTTTAAGACTATGCCTTGGAAGCATCAGTAGTACTTTCCACATGGTACCTTAGAAGTATTTTAATTTTAGTAATCTTAGAAATAAAATCAGAAAATATATTGTGGGTTATTTCAGGTTAAAATAAAGTATTATTTGAGAGAAAATGTGCCTTTGAGAAAATACATTACAAATTTATGTTGGATTTGATTTAAACTCGAACAGCACACACCAAGCATTAAAGCCCTTTTTGATGCAACTAATTATGGGAGTGAAAATAGTTGCTTTTGCTATCAATAGCACTGCTAACTTGACTCTGAGTAACTTAATCAGTAACATGAATTAAAATGCTGACTCTGAAATGAAATTTTGCAAAAATGTTCCTTTACAGTCAGAGATATCTTTTCAATGTGTAGTGAGGCTTTGTTCCTTGTGAGCTGTAGTAGGAAGATACAGTTAGTACACATGGTGAAAACTGCATGCCTAAACTTTTAGCTTGTGTTTTTTTTTTTTTTTTTTTTTTNATTACAGGCTTAAGCCACCGCGCCCGGCCGCTTGTGTTTCTATTAATAGCAAAATCAGGCAGAGGATGGTCAACAGACATTAAATTGGATGGTTGGTTTCTATTTTTCTGGTTTCATAGCCCAGATATAACTTGATGAAAAATTAGCTTCAGTACTTGCATATTCAATGCATAAGTGTGGTACAGCTTTATTTGAAATATACCATTAAGTTGAAAAAGGATACTGTGAATTAATTTCTTATTTTGTAGTCATCCCTTTCTATAAATATATATTAGAGCAGTAAGACATTTCCAAAGGCTGATAAATTCTGTATCTATCACACTTTTTAAACCATTTGACCAGTAGATGCCTATGTGTAACAACACATAGAGATTCTCATCAAAAAAATAGTTATAATAATTAAATATCAAAGACAAATATCCACCAAAAAAGAATTAGATAATTATGGAACATTTACATTATGAAAGGTCTGCATAACCATAACTTAATTTTTTGAAATGTTTAGTGAAATGGGATAAAGATAAAAATGTAATTGAGAAAAGCAGGGCATAAAACTGAGTAGTGTTTTTCAAACAATAGTCTGAACTAAATAAAAAAAAGGCAAGATAGCAATCTCCATGCTTTTAAGATTCACATATTTCCTTTTCATTATATCCTTATGTTTCCAAAATGAACATGCATATATATATATATATATACACACACACACACATATATATATACACTATGATTTAATAATTGTATTATTGGGTATTTATCCAAAAGAAATGAAAATATCCACAAAAAGATTTACACAGGAATTTTATAACACTATTATTTATAATAGCCATAAAGTGGAAAAGAAAAATCCAAATGTCTATCAAAATGTAAATACATAAACAGATTTTGGTATATTCTTAATATAGAATATTACTCAGCAAAAAAGGAATGAACTACCAGTGTATGTAAAAATATTAATAGGAATCTCTAAAACATGTTGAACAAAGAGGGACATAGAGTACGTACTCTATGATTTTGTTTATGTGGAATTATGGAATAGGCACAACTAAGTTATAATGATAAAAACCAGAACACTGGTGGCCTCTAGGGAGTAACAGACTGGAAGGAGATATGGTAAGATTCTCTGTGTTGATGGAAGTTTCAAATTTTGATTTGAATATAATTACACAGAGGTATACGTTTATCAAAACTCATTGAACAGCTTAGTTAAATCTGTGCATTTTTTTCTACGTAAATTATACCTCTATTAGAACAGCGTCATCCAATTAAAATATACAGGTAATAGTTTTAGGACAGAATTAACATAATTTCACTGGCCCCAATACGATCAGGATTTTACTATCTATATCGAGAATTAAGTGCCAGCTTTCTAAAACACAACTTTTAGTGGTTTGTCCTCATTTCACAAATGCCTGCTCTTGGTGAAAAACTCCACAAATCTTTATAAATTTCATTTCCCAGCAAATATAAAGCATGAACCAGAAAGTACATTTCAATCAAACACTTGAAAATACTGACCTAGAGTAGCTCCGCACCTGGTGAATGGCCTCTGAGAGGGTTATTTGTTCTGCCCTGGTTACTGACTTGAGAGGTTACATGAGTGAGTAGTGAGTTGAAAGCATCAGTCAAGACAGTCTCATTTCTGAAGAAGCACCTGCTATATCTGTACCCTTGGATAAATGTCTTTTTTTTTTTTGTTTTTTTTTTTTTTTTTGGTGCCTGGGAAGCGTGTAATGAGAATGGGGCTATTGCAATGGAAGCAAATATTAATAGGACCCATAATCATCAAATTTAATGTTAAGATCCCAGATGACTTGTGGGTTATACAACACCCACCACTTATGAAAGTGAGAATATACTTATTAGATGGGATAATCTGAAGGAAGACGATATATAATTCAGTAACATCCAAAAGGGTGAAAAGTCCGGTTATAATTTGAATTCCAGGTTACGATTACAGAAAGGTGAGGCTCAGATCTTTTACTGTCTTCAAAATCTGTTCTCATTCCTTAGTTTATAGTTTTAAATTAGAGCTGGATTTAGCAGATTATTTTGCTATGCAGGACCTGTGCTTAACCGTCCTTACATAGCCCTGTGCCACAAAACAATGAGTTCGGGATGACAGCTCCACATACGATGACAGTGGTCTCCATAAGATTAGTTATGCATTTGGCTTACACAAAGGTATGTTTTACAGAAATGCATCATTAGGTGATTTCACCACCTGTGCAAATCATAGAGTGTACCTTACACCAGACCTAAATGTTATGGCCTTCTACACAGAATGGTATAGCCTGTTGCTTCTAGGCTATAACCTGTTTAACAGGTACTGAATTACTGTTAGGGAATTGTAACATAATAGATAAAGCTATTTGTGTATCTGAATGTGCCTGGGAAAGGTACAATAAAAGATGCAGAATTATATCATTATGGGCCCACCATCATATATATGGTCTGTCATTGACTGAAAATGTTGTTATGCGGTACGATGGCTGTATAATGGAGTTAGCCCTATACAGTGTACCATATTTTATCTCTTTATATCACCGATATTTTTTATTGCTGGCTGATTATGGAGAGTTCTCGATCGGACCTCTGTAGCGATCTGAGCTCTTCTATCAACCTAACTGGCTTTGTTCCTGTCTTCAGTGTGTTTAATATCCACTACTTGTCTTCCTCCAGATTCCTTTGAGATCTAATTCATTACTAAATATGAGAACATCTCTTGTCTAACTGTATTTTTTTGAATGCCTTATTCTAATGCAGGACCTTATTGCCTCTTGCCCTAGCTTCTTGTAAAACCAGAAAACACTGACTTTTGGTTGCCTTCTGTCTTGCTCTCAATCTCAGCAATAAAGCACTTTCCTATAAAACATTTCTTTAAGCTGTACATTTTAATTCCTGCACAGGGTCTTAGGGGAGAGCTTTTCAGTTGCTGATGTCAGCACCTGCCCTTTGTGATTGGGCATTGAAGTTCCTTCACCATGTATCTCAACCAATTTTTCTAAAAACTATTTCCACTACTTCCTTACACATAATCTAAGAAGATAAACAAGCTGAAAAGCATTGTTTCCTCTCGACATTCCACAAAACTTCCACTGCCTCCACCCATTTATTCAACCTAAATCTCCATTCTCCTCTCACTGCTACCTAATAAAGTGGCTTTGCCATCTCAATGACCTGTTCAAATGCACTCCTCATGTAGGCAGCATTTAAAATAAGGGATAGAATGATAGGTAGTTTTGTGGTCTCTGAATTAATCAACTGGTGTGTCATACCCAAGTGACAACTTGTTGATAGCATTTTCAATGGTGGCAAATGGAGTAGCAAAGCATCCTTTCTACAATCTCCAAGTTTCCTCCATTCTTCATTTGGATTTCTGTAACCATTCCACTAACTTACTTCTGATGTCTGTTGCCGTATTGTGTTTATATGATTATATAAATGTTTCTATCTTTCCGTTATTAGTGCCTACAGGTTAGGGAGCTATATCTTCTGTTATTATTCTGTAATTCTGCACAACAACTAAGAGAGTATACGGTACTGCAATAGGAATGAAGTAAAGCCCATTATTTGAAGAAGACATTTGTAATTAGGGCAGTACCGTCCATCTACAGTTTGACTGTGAAGCAGAGAAACTATGTTGTAAACAAACAGAACGAGGCACGAACCATGCATTTTTAGTGTACAGTTGGGAGGCATGTTTACTTGGATCTATTTACAGTGCTAGAAAACTCGTGGATCAATTCGCGATCCCAGGCATTTTGTTCTCTTGCTGTATACCTAACAACGTACAGGATTTAAGCAAAACCTTCCCAAAGCAGATTGGTAACATAAGAACTTATGGACTATATGCAGACATATGGCTAAAAGACCATGAAGTTTACTTCTCCTGTCTTCTTGACCCAATAATCCCTGTGGTAGGTTTGTTCCAGCATTAGCCCTCCACTGTAATCACCTCCCTCCTCCGTCCCATAGGAGAGAAGGCTTCCACCCAGCTGCCACCTTACTATTCTTTCATTCTCCCCACGAGGGCTTGTAGCTTAGAAGAATCTTGGGCTGAGGCACGCACGGTTATTTAACTGGATTTAGGATTAATTTTGTTTTATCTATGTTATTGAGTTGGCCTGAGATTAACTGAATTTGATAATGTTAGTTTCCGTGGGAAAAAGATTCTAAAATCCCAAAGTCAACACCAATTTGGAGCTTATTTTTTGCAACATAAGAATTGTATGTTTTGGATTTTTGGACATTTGGAAGGACCACAAATATTTCTACATTTATTGTATCTGTGGCCCTGTTTTAAAATCCAAAAATACCTGTAACCATAGCTGTATTCAATGAACTTATTAGAAACAGATATAGTTTCAAACTTTCCTAATTATCTGATATGCTTCTCATTTAACGTGCAAATATTTGTAGATTTTTTAAAAAAAGGGTATATCTATTAATTAGTGGATTTATTATACTAAAATTAAATGTAGGTGTTTAATTTTTCAAAAATTAGTCACTGCTGTAATCATCCAGGAAGATAATGTACTTTTGATTAATTACTAAGAGGTTTACTAAGAATATAATTTAGTAGCAAATGCTTGACACATGAAGATATTCAATTTAAAACTATTGTAGGTAGAAAAAACAAAAACCCTAAAAATCTTCAATAATACAGAATAATTTTATGAATTATGGCAAAATGGACTATAATTAAATGTAGAATACATATAGATTTAGTATAACATAATATTTCTATTACATACTAAATACTATGTTTGCAAAATATGCGATGCATATAAAAAACTAGTGATAGTATGCAGATACTAACATAGGGATTTAAGAGAGAATAGTTTTATTTTTTTCAAAATATGTCTTCAAAATAATTCTACTTGACTTTAAACAGGTTGTTTCTAGAATAATTAATGTACACAGATTTAAAGTGGGATACATCAAAACAAATTCAAAACTTTTATGTTTCCCTCCTTCCCCCCCCCACAAAAAAAAAAAAAAAAAAAAAGAGAGATTTTTCTTAGTAAGTGATTTCCAGTTGTGTTTCCCTTTCCTTTCTGCAAAATTGTGAATTTTCAAAACTCCCATACAAAAAGAAATGGTAACAAAAAATGAACTTTAGAAAGATATTTGGCATATCTCGTTGGACCTAATTATTTACAGTATACAATGTGATCATGAGTTTTCGGATCCACTTGACTTTTTTTGTTTCTGTTTTTGGTCTTGAATATGGTTCAAGATGAGTGTCACACTGAATACCAACTCCTTGTACAGAACAGAGTTTTGTTCTTATGTACCCCTTGACTATTCACTGTTCTTTTAAAAATTAATAGTGTGAGAACAAACTCATTCTATGAGACTGAGATCATTTGTTATCAAAACTCTATTATTAGGTGGAGACAGATAAATCATGGCTGAGGAGATCACAGAAGCATCTGTGGAAAGAGTCATGCAGTCATGTTAAGTGAAGGTTAAGGGGGTGTATATGTGTGTGTAGGGGCGTGAGTGATTAGTTGGCTGTGAACCCCTTTTGTAAACTTGTGGGATTTATATTTGCATACATTTGCTTTTTATTTGAAAATCTTTTTAAGAATCCCTTTTAGATTAATTGACACAGATCATTCTTTCAGAAACTGATGACATCCAGAAAAAGTTTAGTACATTATTTAATGATTTAGTACCAAACCATGGGTATTGTGAAAGTACCTGAGATAATTTCTCATCTTGGTCTGATTATAAAAGACTAGTATCCCATCTTACTCCAGTACTTTGTTTGGATATGTATGCTTTATTAATTAAGTTGTTTTTAAATGTAATGCAGTTGTCAATGGGGTAATATGACTTTTCTAAAATATTTCAGTTTTAAAGCCTCATAAAGAATGAGGCAAATGAACCATAGATTTAACTTAGTAATAGGCAAAAGATAAAAGAAGAATTCATTTAAAAAAATAAGTCTGTAGCTCTCCTTGAAGAGGTC
>NW_016818689.1:0-1413 GCF_001698545.2 Rhinopithecus bieti
TATAATAAATAATACTATAATATATATTATTCAAACAATATATCCCAAATCTTATCATTTCAACATGTAATCAGTGGAAGAAATTATTGAGATATTTTACATACTTTGTTTTCAAATTAAGTTTTGAAATCCCCTGTGTATTTTATACTTACAGTATACCTCCATGTGCATTGTAATACAGTCACATTTCAAGCACTTAGTAACCACGTGTGGCTACTAGCTACCATACTGAACCATAAAACAGTAAAATAATCCTTTCTGATTTATACAAATTTTAGCCCAAATAAAAATTTTGACATGCTGGTTCCTACTTCATGTATATGGGCCAAATACATGTTTACAGTATATGTTTATTGCATATGTATATATCACATCACATATTCCAAAATAAATTTCTGGATAAAGGATTTTTAAATAAACCATACAGTAATGTGGTTGAAATATAGGTGACACATTTTCTGATATTGAGAGTACCACAAGGTATTTTTTAACATGAAAACACAGGGAAAAGCAGTCATAAAAGAAAATAATAGCTTTTCATGCCGTCAAATCTATCTAACATTTAATTAATCAGAAACACTGTATCCCAATTTAGAAATCAAGCGATGAAGATGGAAAAAAGTACTTACAACATGTATTATAGATAATATTCTTAAACTATAAGGAGCTACTTAATATTTTTGAGAAAAATGGGCAGTGTACATGATACAATAATTTGTTAAAAGACACACAAAGGACCATTACATTTTAAAATTTCAACTTTATTATTGACAAAAGATGAAAACTACCAGTGAGATTTATCAATTGAGCATTACTGGGGGAAAAATAACATGAAGGTAGAGGGCAGGTTAGTTCAGTCTTTGGGGAACCCCCTGACAGGATTTCCCTACAGAGAGCAGGAAAGAAAGTTACCCTTTGACCCAGCGTTGTTTCTACTTCGGGGAATTTAGCAAAAGAAACAGAGAGGTTCACAAAGCTTGTGAATAAGGATGTTTATCACGATGTTATATATGATTATATTGTATGCCTTCAACACTTAGCTATGCTACTTTCCACTCTGCCTTGGCCTTCACTTTTTGCTGTCACTGAACCTATTTCAGGTTTCTTATCAAGCTCAGACTCAAATAATACTGGCACTAACAACAAGACAAATTTTTGCAGCTTGCATTTAACATTTGTATAACAAGTCCTCTACAAAACCTTCAAGATTCTAATCTAGTTTATCAGTTTTAATTTTTGGTAGCTGGTAGGTACAATTTGGATTATTTTGTTAGGAGGTAAATGAGAGGATATAAAATCTTTACCCTTTTTTATTGGCCAGAGGTATTCATTATTTCTAAAGTAATATTAGTCTTATAATTTCTGTAATTTTTTTTTTTTTTTTTTGAGATGGAGTCTGACTGTGTTGCCCAG
>NW_016818690.1:0-802 GCF_001698545.2 Rhinopithecus bieti
TTTTTACATTTGTCTGGAAAGATGATTTACCACTGCTTATTTCTCAGAGGACTGAGACTCTAGAATTTAAGATATTTAGCAGCATTTCTAGCCTCTGAGGGCAAGATGCTAGTAACAACCTTACCAATTCCACTTCCAATCATGAACAAGGCCCAGGGTAAAATTAAGTAAAATCCAGTGACTTATGAAAACCCTAGCTAGTTACATGGACTGTCTGTTACCTCTTATGAGTTCATTATCTACAACTATTTCCCTTCCACAGTCTGATTCAGCCACAGTGACCAGGCTGCTTTTCAAACAATTTAAGCAGGTTTCTGGTGGGGGTCATCTCACTTGTTGATCTTGATGCATGCTTACATGATTTTTCCTGTGGGGAAAAGAAAAAGAGATCAGACTGTTACTGTGTCTATATAGAAAGAAGTAAACATAAGAGACTCCATTTTGCTCTGTATTTGAGATGCTGTTAATCTGTGATCCTACCCCCAACCCTGTCCTTGCAAGAGACATGACACTGCTGAAGGTCGCAGGTACTTCTGCCTAGGAAAGCTAAGTATTGTCCAAGGTTTCTCCCCATGTGATAGTCTGAAATATGGCCTCATGGGAAGGGAAAGACCTAATCATCCCCCAGCCTGACATCCGTTAATGGTCTGTGCTGAGGAAGACTAGTGTAAGAGGAAAGAAAGCCTCTTGGCAATTGAGATAGAGAAAAGCATGTGTCTCCTGCCCATCTCTGGGCAATGGAACAGCTGGGTGTAAAACCTGATTGTATGTTCTATTGACTGAGAAGGGAAAAAACCACCTT
>NW_016818691.1:0-828 GCF_001698545.2 Rhinopithecus bieti
CTTATGTCACCCCATCCCCAGCTCCAGGCAGCTTAGCACATAGAAAGATAGAGAGAGACTCCATATGGGAGACAGTAAGGGAAGAGAAACAAGAACTTCTGCTTGCTAATCCTAAGAATTCTGGATTTTTTCCAAGACCACCAAGGTAGTACCTCTAAGAGTCTGTAATAGCTTCAGCATTACTGGGCATGGGGTGCCTCCTAGTGCAGACAGAGCTGCAGTGACCAGAAACTTAGATCACAACACCAAAGTCCCTTTGAATACTTGGAAAGCCTTTCCAAAAAGGATAGGTACAAACAAGCCCAGACTGCAAAAACTACAATAAATACCTAACTCTTCAATGCCCAGACACTGACAAACATCCACAAGCATCAAGACCATCCAGGAAAACATGACCTCACCAAACAAAATAAATAAGGCACTAGGGGCCCAATCCTGGAGAGACAGAGATATGCAGCCTTTCAGACAGAGAATTCAAAATAGCTATGCTGAGGAAACTCAAAGAAATTCAAGATAACACAGAGAAGGAATTGGTAATCCTATCAGATAAAGTTAACAAATACATTGAAATAATTAAAAAGAATCAAGCAGAAATTCTGGAGCTGAAAAATGCAACTGACATACTGAAGAATGTATCAGTCTCTTAATAAGCAGAATTGATCAAGCAGAAGAAAGAATTAGTGAGCTTGAAGACAAGGAGTTAGAGAGACAGCAGTAGGAAGTTTATTCAAAAGTATAACAGAGAACTTCTCAAAGCTAGAGAAAATATCAATATTCAAGCACAAGAAGGTTCTAGAACACCAAGCAGATTTAACCCAAAGGCTAACT
>NW_016818692.1:0-1279 GCF_001698545.2 Rhinopithecus bieti
GATTTCTGAATTTATCTCACAGATTTACATGATGCTTTTCATGGAACAATTTGATAGCACTGTTTTTGGGGCATCTGAGAAGGGTTATTTTGGATTACATTGAAGCCTATGGTGACATAGGAAATATCCTCAGAGAAAAACTAAAAAAAAAGCTATCTGAGAAAGTTCCTTGTGACGTGTGAATTCATGTCACAGTGTTACACCTATCTATTCATGGAGCAGTTTGCTAAAACTGTTTCTGTGGAATATGCAAAGGGATATTTTGGAGTGCATTGTGGCCTACGGTGAAAAGGAATTATCCTCAGTTAAAAACTAGAAAGAAAGTTTCTGAGAAACTTCTTTGTGTTGTGAGAATTCATCTCACAGTGTTACAGTGTTCTTTTCATTGAGCAGTTCACTAACACTGTTTTCTTGGAATCTGCAATGGGATATTTGGGAGTGCATTGAAAATTACAGTGAGATAGGAAATATCCCAATAGAAAAACTAGAAAGAAGCTTTATGAGAAACCGCTTTGTGATGTGTTAATTCAGCTCATAGGGTTACGTGATACTTTTCATGATAAATTTCTTAGAACTGTTTTTGGGGAATCTGAGAAGGGATACTTTATATCACACTGAAGTCCATGGTTACAAAGGAAATATCCTCCGATCAACACTAGAAAGAAGTGTTCTGAGAGAATTCTTTGTGATGTTTGAATTCATCTCACAAATTTACACCTTTTCTTTCATGGAGCACTTTCTTAACACCGTCTTCGTGGAATCTGCACAGGGATATTTGACACCACATTGATGCCTATAGTGAAAGAAGAAATATCGTCAGATAAACACTAGAATGAAGCTTTCTGAGAAACTGCTTTGTGATGTGTGAATTCATCTTACAGAGTCACACCATTCTTTTCATTGAGCATTTTGATAACACAGTTTTCTTGTATTATGCAATATTATATTTTGGAGCACATTGAAACTTTTGGTGACAAAGGAAATATCCTGAGATAAAAATCAGAAAGAAGCTTTCTGAGAAACTGCTTTGTGAGTGAATTTATCTCACAGATTTACACATTCCTATTCGTGCAGCATTTTGTTAACACTATTTTCATGGAATCTGGAAAGGGATATTCATGAGCGCAATGAGGTCTATGGTTAATAAGGAAATATCCTCAGACAAACACCAGAAAGAAGCTTTCTGAGAAACTGCTTTGTGATTTGTGAATTCATCTGATAGAATTACACCTTTTTTTTCATGGAGCAGTTTCATAACACTCTTATTGGGGAATCTGAG
>NW_016818693.1:0-1191 GCF_001698545.2 Rhinopithecus bieti
TAATTTTTTTTTTTTTTTTGAGACGGGGTCTCGCTCTGTCGCCCGGGCTGGAGGGCAGGGGCCGGGTCTCAGCTCCCTGCAAGCTCCGCCTCCCAGGTTTACGCCATTCTCCTGCCTCAGCCTCCCGAGTAGCTGGGACTACAGGCGCCCACCACCTCGCCCGGCTAGATTTTTGTATTTTTTTTTAGTAGAGACGGGGTTTCACCATGTTAGCCAGGATGGTCTCAATCTCCTGACCTCGTGATCCGCCCGTCTCGGCCTCCCACAGTGCTGGGATTACAGGCTTGAGCCACCGCGCCCAGCCTGCCCAGCTAATTTTTGTATTTTTAGTAGAGATGGGGATTTCACCATGTTGGCCAGGGTGGTCTTGATCTCCTGACCTTATGATCTGCCTGCCTTGGCCTCCCAAAGTGCTAGGATTACAGGTGTGAGCCACTGTGCCTGGCTAATTTTTGTATTTTTAGTAGTAGAGATGGAGTTTCATCATGGTGGCCAGGCTGGTCTTGAGTTCCTGACCTCAAGTGATCCACCCACCTCAGCCTCCCAAGGTGCTGGGATTACAGGTATAAGCCACTGTGCCCAGCCAAGGATTTTAATTTTTTTTTGTTTAAAAACTAAGACACACACTAGCCTAGGCTTGCACAGGGTCAGGGTCATCATGTCACCATCTTCCACCTCCACATCTTGTCCCACTGGAAGGTCTTCAGGGGCAGTAACACTTAGAGCTGTCATCTCCTATGACGACAGTGCCTTTTTCGGATACCTCCAAAAAGTCCTGAAGGACCTGCCTGAGGCCGTTTTACAGTTAACTGTTTTTTTTTTTTTTTGAGACAGAGTCTCACTCCGTTGCCTAGGCTGGAGTGCAGTGGCACAATCTCAGCTCACTGCAACTTCCACCTCCCAGGTTCAAGTGATTCTCATGCCTCAGCCTCCCAAGTAGCTGGGATTACAGGTGCCTGCCACCACGCCTGGCTAATTTTTGTATTTTTAGTAGAGACGGGGTTTCACCATGTTTCCCAAGCTGGTCTCGAACTCCTGACCTCAGGTGATCTGCCTGCCTTGGCCTCCCAAAGTGCTGGGATTACAGGTGTGAGCCTACGCCGTGGCTGACCTATAGTTGACTTTTTAAATAGGAGTATATTCTTTTTTTTTTTAATCACTTTTTTACTTCTCTTTTTTTTTTTTTTTTTT
>NW_016818694.1:0-532 GCF_001698545.2 Rhinopithecus bieti
AAAGGATATTTTCATTTCTTTTAAGCCTATGGAGACAAAGGAAATAACCTCAGATAAAAATTAGAAAGAAGCTTTCTGAGAAATTGCTTTGTGATGTGTGAATTTATCTCACAGAGTTATACCACTCTGTCATGGAGGAATTTGCTAGCACTGTTTTTGAGGAATCTCAGAAGTGATATTTTGGATAACATTGAATCCTACAGTGAGAAATGAAATATCCTCTGATAAAAACTGGACAGAAGCCATCTCAGAAACTGCTTTGTGGTGTGTGATTTCATCTCACAGAGTTACACAATTGCTTTCATTGAGAAGTTTGCTAACACTATTGTCGCAGAATCTGCAATGAGATATATGAGAGCACATTGAGGTCCGTGTTTAAAAAGTATATATCTTTGGATAATAAGAAGAAAGAAGCTTTCTGAGAAACTGTTTTGTGATGTAAGAATTCATCACACAGAGTTACACTGCTGTTTCATGGATCTGTTGGCTACCATTGTTTTTGTAGAATCTGAGAAGGGATTTTTTTTTTTCA
>NW_016818695.1:0-532 GCF_001698545.2 Rhinopithecus bieti
ATTTTTTCTCTATGGGTTGAAAGAATAAATATCATTAAAGTGCCATATCCGAAGTTATCTACAGAATCAATAAACTTCCTATCAAAATTTGCAGTGGTCTTTCTTTCAGAATACTGGAAAATACTATTTTGAAATTTATATGAAACTAAAACTTTGAATAGCCAAAGCAATCTTGAGGAAAAAAAAAAGTAGAAAAATATCATACTTACAATGTCATGCTGTATTTCAAGACTGTATAGTAATAAAAACGGATTGTGCAATGAAACGACAAAAATGCACCAGAAACTACTATCACATATTTCAGACATGAAAAAAGAGAACTTAAAAAATAGTTTTAGTTTCTCAAAATCATACAGATACTTGTGTGTCCTCAAAACAATAGAAAAGCAGCCTCTTACATGCCATGAAGAGGACTTTGGCTCTCACTGTGAACTTCAGGAAGTTCACTGAAAGAAAAGTAGAATCCTTAGAGAATTTAAAAGCATAAGACTGAAGATGCCCCTTTGTGAGAGCAGAATTAAAAAACAGAAAC
>NW_016818696.1:0-505 GCF_001698545.2 Rhinopithecus bieti
AAAACAAAAAAACATTAATTCCATCTGCAAAGTCTCTTTTGCTAGGTCATTTAACATACACAGGCATTAATACTAGAGATTAGGGCATGGAAATCTTTGGGGCTATTTTTAATCTACTACAATAAGTATTTTATCAAGAAAAAGAATTTTGAAGTGCTTAAGGATAAAGGAACAATTCCAAATATTCCAGATGCAATTTTGCTCCTTTCCCACTTGAGAAAGATTATTGGAATTCAGCTGTATTCGTTATTTTATTATGGCAGTAAACTAAATCTGTGCTAGTTTATATTTTTTAAGTCAATTATTCACATCCTTTGATACTTTGTTACAGGTTGAGCTGTGTAAAACTGCCAATATTTGATTGTTTCCAACTACAAAAAACAGCAATTTCCTGTAGTTTAACCTAGTCCCAGTAAGTTACATACCTCATGTTAATTACATCTCACAATTGGTGGAGATATAACTATTTTAACAGATTAGAGAGCTAATGTTCTAGGATGAATAA
>NW_016818697.1:0-991 GCF_001698545.2 Rhinopithecus bieti
TTATTTCTGAGTAGCAAAATAATGATAATTTTTTCTCCTTTTGGCTTTTCAGAATTTTGAATTTTTTTCTCATTTCTACTTTTAAAATGTACTTTTGAAATTGTGAAATAATTAAAAAATATAGAAACATATGAAGTATAATACGAGAAATATCCCAGAACAGAAAACTCAACAGTGCCCAGTATCAACAACATTTACCATGTTAATTTCAAGATTTTTCTTTTCCTTTTTTATTGGTTATTTTTCAAAATTAAAATAGTACAGTAAGATTTGCACTTCATAAGGAAGAGAATCACTCATTTCTTTCTTAACTTAAAAAATGCTAAATTGTAGGAAACAATCATTTTCTGACATTGGACTAAGATAGTTAGCACTGTGATTCTTTAGAAAAGACAAAAAATGCAGGTGAATACTAGAATCACCTCTATTTTCTGCCTGGAGATAATAGTTGGATTGCAAGACAGACACATTTGACATCTTCCTCCCTTGAATACCCTTTCTTGATTCCATGTCTAGTCTTTTTTCTCCATCTTCACTCTCCTGTATTTTTTTTTTTTAACCAATCCACACAGTTTTAAAAATACTTCTACTATTTACACATTATTTCTTTCTTAGTCAGTGGGGACTGCCATAACAAAGTACCATAGGTTAGGTAGCTTATAAATAGCAAGAATTTATTTCTCACAGTTTTGGAAGATAGAAGTCCAAGATGAGAATAGCTGCTTCTGGTGAGAGCCCTCTTTCCAGGTTGCAGACTTCCATATTCTTGTTGTATCTTCATGTGGTAGAAAGAAAGAAAGCTCGCTGGGGCTCCTTTTATAAGAGCATTAATCCTATTAATAAGGGTTCCCTCTTCATGACCTAATCACCTCCCAAAGGCCTCACCTTTTAATATCATCACACTCGGAGTTAAGATTTAAACATAAGAGTGGGCAGAGGAACACAAACCGTCCATAAAAGTACTTTTATTTAAATGATATCACACACACTA
>NW_016818698.1:0-412 GCF_001698545.2 Rhinopithecus bieti
TACTTGTAGAATACTTCTAAAGGAAGAAATGAGTAAATTAAGAATAATTCCTCTATTTAGAAGAAGTAAAAACTAGTAGAAGTACAAAGAGAAGAAAGTAGGCCAGGCCTACAGAAGAAAAGGGTGACTTGGAAACCAGCCTGAGATAGACATATCCCTAGGGTTTACACTGGCAAGAGTCTTTAGGTCCAGAAACAGGAGGAAAAAAACAAACACAGGAGCCAATAGGTTTTATGTTTCTGTTGTGGATTCTGTGCTTTTTTTTGCCTTTTTTTAAAAAAAGATAATTTTAGATTTACAGCTGAGTTGCAAAAATAGTACACAGTTCCCATATGCCCTATATTCAGCTTCCCCTTATGTTAACATGTTATACAACCATAGGGAGTCATCAAAGCTAAGAAATTAACATCGG
>NW_016818699.1:0-504 GCF_001698545.2 Rhinopithecus bieti
TTCATACCTCGTGAACTTGCTATCTGCTCTGTTTCTAGTTAAAATATAATAAATATTATCTTCCTGTGCTGTACTTTTGCTTCTGGATAATCATTTAATACTTAGACAAATGGCATTCTGCTTGCTATTAGAAATTCTAAATAGAAGAAATGCCGGGGGTGGTGGCTCACACCTGTGTAATCACAGCACTTTGGGAGGCAGGTGGATCATTTGAGGTCAGGAGTTTGAGACAAGCTTGGCCAACAGGGTGAGACCCCGTCTGTCTTAAAAATACAAAAATTAGCCAGGCATGGTGGCACACATCTCTAATCCCAGCTACTCAGGAGACTGAGGCAGGAGAATTGCTTGAACCTGGGTGGCGGAGATCGCAGTGAGCCGAGATCACGCCACAGTACTCCAACCTGGGCAACAAAACAAGATGAAAGAAAGAAAGAAAGAAAGAGAGAGAGAGAGAGAGGAAGGAAGGAAGGAAGAAGGAAGGAAGGAAGGAAGGAAGGAAGGAAG
>NW_016818700.1:0-801 GCF_001698545.2 Rhinopithecus bieti
TATATATATATATTTGATAATTAAAATAGCTTTTAATTTACTCATATTTACAAAATCAAATATTGGCTTATTATAAATGAAATGATCTCCTGAGACTAGTAATATATTCCATTCTACTGCCTACACTATCGGATTTTGTCTTTCATTCATTAAACATTTGAATTACACAATATTTCAAAATATTTGATTGTCTTAATTAAAAAGTATTTGTACTTAAGTTAGCATATAGCTTAAACATTGATTTCTTCCTTTTAATCACCTGTGAGTTATCTTACCTTGTACCCTATTTGTTTTATTTGTTACATTTATGAAAATTCAAAATACTTTAATTGCCAACAGTTGAACCAGAACTATTATTACACACAAAAAGTGATGTTGAAGAACAATACCATCTGACACATGATCACTTACCACTCAATGATTTTTCTATTTATTTCCTTTTATAATCATGTTTTGGCTGAGAAGCTGTCAGAAAATAACAAAAATGATAACCCCAAAAGACAATGATATGTCACTTTACCATACCAAACTGCAATCTTCATGTCATTATCATCATAACCATTTTTTACAATGCACTAGTCACTAAATTATTTGACATTTATATTTTTTATGGTTCACTAAAACTATTTCACATATTAAAATAATCTTCTATTCATCATTTTAGGAGCAATGCAAAATTAATTTACTGCAGCTACAGCACATTTTTGAAAGTCAAATATTATTTTTAAAAAGCTTTCATTTGGGGTTTATAAATAAAATAACCTTGTATATATTAATAATCAGAAAGCCATATATAAGCTT
>NW_016818701.1:0-1073 GCF_001698545.2 Rhinopithecus bieti
TGAAACGCATTGAGGACTATGGCGAGTAGTGAAATATACTGAAATAAAATCGAGGAAGATGCGTTCCAAGAATCTGCTGTCTGATACGAGCATTCACTTCACAGAGTTAATGCTTACTCTATCATGCCCAGTTTCAAAACTCTGTTTTTCAGGAATGTGTGAAGGGATATTTAATGACGCCCAGAGGGTCGTGATGAGTGAGGAATCGTCTTTCAATGAAACCTACAGAGAAACGTTCTGAGCAATTGCTTTGTGATGTGTGTATTCGTCGCCTAGAGTTAAACCATTCTTTGGATTGAGCAGCTTGAAATCACTGTTTTTGTGGAATCTGAGGAGGGACATTTGGGAACGATCCATGGATTATGGAGAAAGAAATAACCTCAGGTAAAATCCAGAAGGAAGCTCTTTGTGAAACTGCTCTGTGTAGTCTTAATTCCTCTCACTCAGATAAGCCTCTCTTTTCAGTGAGCAGTTTGCTAGTCCTGAGTAGGTTTAGCGTGTGATGGGGTATTCGGGAGCACTTTGAGGCTAACGGTGAAAAAGGAAATATGATCGACCGAAACTGGAGAGAAGCTTTTCGAGGAACTGCTTTCTGATGTGTGCATTCCAGTCACAGTGTTATACCTCTCTTCTCATACAGCGTCGGGGAAACCCTTTTGGAGGAACAGCTACCCAGTGATATTCGGGAGCATGTTGATGCCGATGGTGAAAAGAGAAATAGACTCAGACAAAAACTGGCAAGAAGCTTTCTAGGAAACTACTCTGTGATATGTGTAATCGTCTCACATAGATAAAGCTTTCTTTACATTACGCATCTTGGAAACTGTCATGGACGTATCCAAGAAGGGACCTTTAGGAGCACATTCTGGACTGTGGTGAAAAAGGAAATATCTTCAGATAAAACTGAAAAGAAGCTTTCTGTGAATCTGCTTTTTGCTATGTTTATTCATCTCACATAGATGAAGCATTCTTTACATTATGCACCTTGGAATCTCACTCGTGATGGATTCACGAAAGGATATTTGGAATCACATTCTGGCTTATAGTGAAAGGGGAAATATAGTCAGATAAAA
>NW_016818702.1:0-499 GCF_001698545.2 Rhinopithecus bieti
ACACACATACACACAGAGCCAAAACCACTCACACCACCCACCACACACACATACACACAGAGCCAAAACCACTCACACCACCCACCACACACACACTACACACACACCCAAAAACCACTCACACCACCCACCACACACACACACTACACACAGAGCCAAAAATCACACACCACCCACCACACACACACACTACACACAGAGCCAAAAATCACTCACACCACCCACCACACACACACCACACACACAGCCAAAATCACACACCACCCACCACACACACACACTACACACACACCCAAAACCACTCACACCACCCACCACACACACAGAGCCAAAAATCACACACCACCCACCACACACACACCACACACACAGCCAAAAATCACACACCACCCACCACACACACACACTACACACAGAGCCAAAACCACTCACACCACCCACCACACACACACACTACACACAGAGCCAAAACCACTCACACCACCCACCACACACACAC
>NW_016818703.1:0-1193 GCF_001698545.2 Rhinopithecus bieti
TTTTCAGATGAAGTTTCGCTCTTCTTGGCCAGGCTGGAGTGCAATGGCGCAATCTCAGCTCACTGCAGCCTCCACCTCCCGGGTTCAAACAATTCTCCTGCCTCAGCCTCCCAAGTAGCTGGAATTACAGGCATGTGCCACCACACCCAGCTAATTTTGTATTTTTAGTAGAGACAAGGTTTCACCATGTTGGTCAGGCTGGTCTTGAACTCCTGACCTCAGGTGATCCTCACCTTGGCCTCCTAAAGCATTGGGATTACAGGTGTGAGCCACCATGCCCGGCCTCAAAATGTGGTATCTTGATGAATGTTCCATGTGCACTTAGCAGAATGTATTCTGCGGCTGTTGGGTGAAGTGTTTTGTAAATGTTATTAGGTCAAATTGGTTGATAGTATTGTTAAGGTCATCTGTATCCTTACTAATGTTCTGTCTGATCTTTAAATTACTGAATGGGGTATTGAAATCTCTCACTTGTAGATTTTTCTGTTTCTCCTATTAGTTTTACTAGTTTTCTTTCATGGATTTTTAGGCTCTGATGTTGCATGCATGTTTAGGATGGTATGTCTTCCTGGAGAATTGACCATCTTATTATTATGTAATGCCTCTTTTGTTCAAAGATTTTTTTTCTGAAATTAACATGACTACTACAGTTTTATTTTGCTTAGTGTTTGCATGGTATATCTTAATTCTTTAATTTTTAACCTAAGTCTTTATATGTAAAGTGAATTTCTTATAGACTGCTTACATTTGGGGTGTTTTCTCCCATTATTATTTCTTTATTATTTACACTTATGATACGTGATATATACACACATATGTATATAGATAGATACATACACACACACCAATGGCACCGACTTTGGTGTACATCAGAGTTACTTAAGGAGCTCATTAAAAATGGAGATTTGGGGCCAGGTGCGGTGGCTCACGCCTGTAATCCCAGCACTTTGGGAGGCCGAGGCAGGCAGATCATGAGGTCAGGAGATTGAGACCATCCTGGCTAACATGGTGAAACCCCGTCTCTACTAAAAATACAAAATAATTAGCTGAGTGTGGTGGCACGCACCTGTAGTCCTAGCTACTCGGGAGGCTGAGGCAGGAGAATCGCTTGAACCTGGGAGGCAGAGGTTGCAGTGAGCTGAGATTGTACCATTGCACTCCAGCCTGGGTGACAGAGCGAGACTCCGTCTCAA
>NW_016818704.1:0-2481 GCF_001698545.2 Rhinopithecus bieti
CCACATGAGTAATAATGAAATTAGACTGTGCACTCACTTTATATAAAAAAACAACTGAAAATGGATTAAAGACTTAAGTATAAGACTCTAAACTATGAAAATACAGGAAAAAAACATAGGGGGAAGTCTCCATGACGTTGGTTTTTTGGATATGACCCTGAAAATACAGGCAACCAAAGCAAAATAAACAAATGGGCTAGCATCAAATTGAAAAGCTTCTGCACAGTCAAGGAAACAATCCTGAGTTAAGAGACAACACATATAATGGGGTAAAATATCTGCAAACCTTATATCTGATAAGAGGCTGATTTCCATAATATATAAGAAACTCAAACAACTCAATAACAAGAAAGCGAATAACATGATTTAAAATGGGCAAGAAACAAAAAGAATAAAATACCTAGGAATGCAGTTAATCAGGGAAGTGAAGGATTACTACATGGAGAACTACAAACCACTACTCGAAGTAATCAGAGATTGCATAACCAAATGGAAAAACTTTCTATGTTCATGGATACGAAGAATCAATACCATTAAAATGGCCATATGGCCCAAAGCAATGTATAGATTCAATGCTATTTCTATGAAATTACCAAGAACATACTTCATAGAACTAGAAAAAAAACTATTTTAAAATTCATATGGAACTGAAAAAGAGCATGAATAGTCAAGGCAGTTTTAAGTAAAAATAACAAAGCAGGAGGCATCATGCTACCCAACTTCAAACTATACTACAGGGCTACAGTAACCAAAAAAGCATGGTACTGGTACACAAACAGACACATAGACCAATGAAACAGAATAGAAAGCCCAGAAATAAGACCACACACCTACAACTATCTGATCATTGACAAAGCTGACAAAAACAAGCAATAAGGAGAAGATTCCCTGTTCAATAAATGGTGCCTGGGATAACTGGCTAGTCATATGCAGAAGATTGAAACTGAACCCCTTCCTTACACCATATACAAAAATCACGTGAAGATAGACTAAAGATGTAAATATGAAACCTAAAACTATAAAAATCATGGAAAACAACCTAGGCAATACCATTCTTGACATAGGAATGGGCAAAGATTTCATGACAAAGATGCCAAAAGCAATCGCAACAAAAGCAAAAATTGATGAGATATAATTAAACGAAAGAGCTTCTGTACAGCAAAATAAATTATCAACAGAGTAAACAGACAACCTACAGAATTGTAGAAAATTTTTGCAAACTATACATTTGACAAAGGTCTAATATCTTGCACCCATAAGAAACTTAAATGTACAAGAAAAAAACAAACAACCCCATTAAAAAGTGGGCAAAGAGCATGAACAGACACTTTTTAAAGGAAGATCTTCGTGCAGCCAACAAGCATATAAAAGAAAACTCAGTATCACTGATTATTAGAGAAATGCAAATCAAAACCACAATGAGATACCATCTCACACCAGTCAAAATGGCTATTACTAAAATGTCAAAAGAATACTTATCCGGGTGACCTTAGGTCAAGCTTGTATCCTCCCATACTATCACAACTGATGCTCTCTTGAGCTTGCTACCTCCTGGCTAGAGGCCAACGAACTCAAGTCATTACAGCAACTCATAACAGAGCAACCCTGCTTCAAGGAAGGAGAAAACAACAACTACTTCCACCATCTGTTAATATCTTGGCTATCCAGAGGTCCTGAGTCTGCCTATTTGACATCTTCACTGCTAGTACAACCAGCATTTGAGAAAACCAGCACACTAAACAAAACTATAACTAAGGATCATCACAGAGTCCACTTCACTTCCCTGCTACCTCCACTGGAACAGGCTGTGGTATCCATGGCTGAGAGACCTGAAGATTGATCACATCATAAGACTCTTTGCAGACATTTCGCAGTACCAACATGAAGCCTGGTAGCTCTACTGGTTGGCTAGACCCAGAAGAGCAATAATAATCACTACAGTCTGGCTCTCAGGAAGCCCCATCCCTAGGCCAATGGGGAGAGCACCACATCAAGGGATCACCCTGTGGGACAAAATAATCTGAACAGCAGTGCTTGAACCCCACATCTTTCCTCTGACATGGTCTACACAAATGAGAAGAGAGAGGGAACCAGAAAAAGATCTCTGGTAATACAGAAAAGGAAGGTTCTTTAACACCCTCAGAAGTTCACACTAGCTCACCAGCAATAGATCCAAACCCAGAAGAAATCTCTGAATTTTCAGTAAGAATTCAGAAAGTTGATTATTAAGCTACTGAGGGAGGCACCAGAGAAAGGCGAAAATCAAATTAAAGAAAATAAAATAATAATACAGGATACATATAGAAAAAATCTTTAGAGAAATATATAGCATAAATTTAAAAAATCATGATTTCTGGCAATGAAAGCCACACTTAGAGAAATGCAAAATAAACTGGAAGGTTTCAATAATAAAATTGAAGAAGTAGAAGAAAGACCTTCAGAGCTTGAGGACAAGGCTTTCAAATTAAGCCAACCTGACAA
>NW_016818704.1:2670-15563 GCF_001698545.2 Rhinopithecus bieti
AGAGGGATTTGCAGCTGAATTCTATCAGACATTCAAAGAAGAATTGGTACCAATCCTATTGAAACTATTCCAAAAGATAGAGAAAGAGGGAATGCTCCCTAAATCATTCCATGAAGCCAGTATCACCCTAATACCAAAACCAGAGGACATGAAAAAAAGCTACAGACCAATATCCCTGATTACCATAGATGCAAAAATCCTCAACAAAATTTTAGCAAATGGAATCCAACAGCATATCCAAAAAAGATAATCCACCATGATCAAGAGAGCTTCCTACAAGAAATTCATGGATGGTTTAACACATGCAAGTCAGTAAATGTCATACACCACATAAGCAGAATTACAAACAAAAATCACATGATCATCTCAATAGATGCACAATAAGGATTTGACAAAATCCAGCATCGTTTAATGATTAAAACCCTCAGCAAAATCAGCATAGAAGGGACTTACCTTAAGGTAACATAAGCCATGTATGACAAACCCATAGCCAACATTATACTGAACAGGGAAAAGTTGAAAACGTCCCCCCTGAGAACTTGAATAAGACAAAGCTGCCACTTTCACCACCTCTATTTAACATCGTACTGGAAGTCCTGGACAGAGGAATCAAACGAGAGAAAAATAAAAGGCATCCAAATTGCTAAAGGGGAAGTCAAAATGTCGCTATTTGCTGATGATATGATCGTATACCAGAAAACCCTACAGACTCATCTAAAAAGCTCCTCAATTCGATAAATGAATTCAGTAAAGTTTCAAGATACAAAATTAATGTACACAAATCAGGGGCACTACTATACACCAACAGTGACCAAGCTGAGAATCAAATAAGGAACTCAATTCCTTTTACAATATCTGCAAAAAATAAAATGAAATAAAGTAAAATCCTTAGGAATAGACCTAACCAAGGAGGTGAAAGACCTCTACAAGGAAAACTACAAAACACTACTGAAATAAATAATAGCCAACACAAACAAATGAAAACATCCCCCATGCTCATGGATGAGTAGAATCAATATTGTAAAAATGACCACGCTGCCAAAAGCAATCTACAAATTCACTGCAATTTCCATCAAAATACCATCATTGGTCTTCACAAAACTAGAAGAAACAATTCTAAAATTTATATGGAACCAAAACACAGCCCACATAACTAAAGCAAGACTAAACAAAAAGAACACATCTGGAGGCATCACATTACCCAACTTCAAACTATATTATAAGGCTATAGTCACCAAAACAACATGGCACTGGTATAAAAATACACACATAGACAAATGGAACAGAATAGAGAACCCAGAAGTAAAACAAAATACTTACAGCCAACTGATCTTTGACAAACCAAACAAAAATATGAAGTGTGGAAAGAATACCCTATTTAACAAGTTGTGCTGGGATAATTGGCAAGCCACTTGTAGAAGAATGAAACCAGATCCTCATCTCTCAGTCTATACAAAATCAACTCAAGATGAATGAAAGACTTAAATCTAAAACCAGAAGGCATAAAAATTATAGAAGATAGCATTGGAAAAACTCTTCTAGACATTGGCTTAGGCAAAGACTTTATGACCAACAACCCAAAAGCAAATGCAACAAAAACTAAGATAAATAGATGGGACTTAATTAAATTAAAAAGCTTCTGCACAGCAAAAGAAATAATCAGCAGAGTAAACAAGCAACTCCCAGAGTGGGAGAAAATCTTTGCAACTATGCATCCAACAAAAGACTAATGTCTGGAATCTACAAGGAACTTAAACAAATCAGCAAGAAAAAAAAAATCCCATCAAAAAGTGAGCTAAGGGCATGAATAAACAATTCTCAAAAGAAGATATCCAAATGGCCAACAGACATATGAAAAATGCCCAACATCACTAATGATATAGTTTGGCTGTGTCCTCAACCAAATCTCAACTTGAATTGTATCTCCCAGAATTCCCACATGTTGTGGGAGAGACCAAGGGGGAGGTAATCGAATCATGGGGCCAGTCTTTCCCATGCTATTCTCGTGATAGTGAAAAGTCTCACAAGATCTGATGGGTTTATCAGGGGTTTCTGCTTTTGCTTCTTCTCTCATTTTCTCTTGCTCCCACTATGTAAGAAGTACATTTCACCTCCTGCCATGATTCTGAGGCCTCCCCAGCCATCCCGAACAATTAAATCTCTTTTGTTCCCAGTTTTGGGTATGTCTTTATCAGCTGCATGAAAACAGTCTAATGCAACTAATAATCAGGGAAACGCAAATCAAAACCACTATGTGATACCACCTCACTCCTTCGAGAATGGCCATAATTTAAAAATCAAAGAAATAATAAATGTCAGTGTGAATGTGCTGATAAGGGAACACCTTTACACTACTAGTGGGAATGTAAACTAGTACAACCACTATAGAAAACAGTATGGAGATTCCTTAAAGAACTAAAAAACTACTATGTGATCCAGCAATCCCACTACTGGGTAACTACCCAAAGAAAATAAGTCATCATATGAAAAAAGACACTTGCATGCACATGTTTATAGCAGCACAATTTGCAATGGGTGCTGACGAGTTGATGGGTGCAGCACACCAACATGGCATAAGTATACATATGTAACAAACCTGCATGTTATGCACATGTACCCTAGAACTTAAAGTATAATAAAAAAAATAAAAATAAAAATAAAATAAAAAAAAAAGAAAACATATGGAACTAGCCTAAATGTCAATCAACCAATGAGTGGATTAAGAAAATGTGGCATATATACATACACACACACACACACACGTATATATATATATATATATATCCACACACATGTGTGTATACACATCTATACACTTGTATATATAGATGTGTATATATATTCACGTGTATATATATACACAGCTATATATATACGCATGTGTGTGTGTATATATATATATATATACGTGTGTGTGTGTGTGTGTGTGTGTGTGTGTGTGTGTGTGTGTGTGTGTATATATAATGGAATATTACTCAGCCATGAAAAGGAATATAATAATGGCATCCACAGCAACCTAGATGGAGTTGAAGGTTATTACTGTAAGTGAAGTAACTCAGGAATGGAAAACCAAACATCATATATTCTCACTTATAAGTGGGAGCTAAGCTATGAGTATGCAAAGGGATAAGAAGGATATCATTAACTCTGGGGACTTGGGGGGAAAGGTGGGAGGGGAATAAGGAATAAAAGTCTACACATTGGGTGCACTGTACACTGCTGGGCTGATGGGTGCACTGAAATCTCAGAAATCACATCTAAGGAATTTATCCATGTTACCAAACACAATCTGATCCCCAAAAACCTATTGGAATAATAATAATTTTAAAAACCATAAAAAATAACAGATATGGCAAGGTTGTGGAGGAAACGGAATGCTTATACACTGTTGTTGGGAGTGTAAACTAGTTCAGGCAGTGTGGAAAACAGTGTGATGATTACTCAAAGACCTAAAAACAGAAATAACTTTTGACCCAGCAATCCATTACTGGGTATATACTCAAAGGAATATAAATTGTTCTATCATAAAGACATAAAGACACATGCAGAGGTATTTTCATAGCAGCACTATTCACAATAGTAAAGACATGGAATCAACCTAAATGCCCACCAATGGTAGAATAGATAAAGAAAATGTGGTACATATACAGCATGGTGTACTATGCAGTCATAAAAAAGGACAAGATTATATCTTTTACAAGAATATAGATGGAGCTGGAAGCCATTATCCTTAGTAACCTAACTCAGGGACAGAAAACTAAATACCACATGTTCTCACTTGTAAGTGGGACCTAAATGACGAGAACACATGGACACATGGGGGGAACGACAGACACTGGGGTCTACTTGAGCGTGAATGGTGGGAAGAGGAAGGGGATCAGGAAAAATAACTAAGACGTACTAGGTTTATTATCTGGTTGACAAAATAATCTGTAAAACAAACTCTCATGACACAGGTGTACCTGTTTAACAAACCTGCACATGTACCCCTGAACTTAAAATAAAAGTTAAATTTAAAAAATGGACAAAGGGCCTGAATAGAAATGTCTCAAATGAAGACATACTAATGGCCAAAAATTATATGATTAAATAGTCAACATCACTAATAATCAGGGAAATGCAAATTAAAACCACAAGAAAATATTACCTCTCACATGTTTGATTGGCTACTATCAAAAATACAAAAGAAAACAAGTATTGCCAAGGATATGGAGAAAAAGGAACCCTTGTATACTGTTGGTGGCAATGTAAATTAGTACAGCCATTACAGAAATCTTTATGGAGGTTTCTCAAAAAATTAAAAATAGAAGTACTACATGAGTCAGCAATCTCACTTTTATGTCCACAGGAAATAAAATCAGTGATGCTGAAGAGATAGTTGCACTCCCATGTTTACTGCAGCACTATTCACAATAGCCAAAATATGGAATTAACCTAAGTGTCTATGAGTGGATGAATGAATAAAGAAAATGTGGTATATATACATAGTGGAATACTATACAGCCATAAACAGAAGGAAATGTTGCCATTTGCCACAAAACAAATAAGCCTGGAGGACATTAAGTTAAGTGAGATAAACCTGGCAAAGAAAGGCATATACTACATGATGTTACTTATATTTGGAACCTTAAAAAAAAATGTTTGCATAGAACTGGAGAGTAGGATGGTGGTTACCATGGGCTGGGACAGCTGAGGAGGTGGTGGTTGGAGAGATGTTGGTCAAAATATACAAAATTTGTGTTAGATAGGAAGAATTAGGTTCAATTCTTAGGTTGAACCTAAGGATTGTTCAAGGATCAAAGGATCTATTTTAGTACATAGTGACAACAGTTAATATATTATATTCTTGAAAAATGCTAAGAAAGTATATATAAAGTGCTTTTACCACAAAAAATATAACCATGTGAGGTAAAGTATATGTTAATTTGGCTAGATTTAGACATTCCTCAATACTTTAAAACATCACGCTCTACATGATATATACAAACAATTTTATCTGTGAATAAAATGTAAAATGAAAAGATTGAGCTAGGTAGTCGAATGACCGCAGCATAATAGATTACTGAGGAAAACAAGGATGTTAGGCAATTTCCTTCACCTTGGGGTTTGCTGTCATCTGGTCATTCAAGCCCTGCTCTTACAGAGTCTCCATTGAAGGAGATCTGGACTAGAGGGGCTGTGAACCAGCCTGGGGTACCTTGAGAATATTGTGGGTATGGTCTAGGAAATCATTGCAACTTATGGTAACTGGAACATGCAAAAGGAAAGAGGAAAATGGTCAAGGTATGTTGGAACTGGGGACTAATTAGAAATTGGCATGGAAGGAAAATAAGGTCTCAGTAAACAGTGACAAGCGTATCTGGTACTATTCCAGGTTGTCAGAGCAAATGCTGATGAGAGAGACAGAAAGAAGCAAAAGGCAACCCAAGGAGCGGGGTAGGTACAGCAATCTCCTCACAGTGTGAATATAAACTTACCAACTCCACCAAAGCTTCATGAAGATAACCCTTACCACCATCTTAAAATTTCCCCCAAGTTTTCTGGTGCTATGGAGTTAAGTGACCTCCCTGAAGAGATAAGTTAATTGGTCAGCCAGCACTAGAATTCCCATTTGCTGAGGGATGTGAGGGAGTATCTGTTACATGGCTTTCTCCTAGCTTCTGGTGGCTTGCTCGAAATCTTGGGCATTCCTTGAATTTTGCTGCACCACCTAGATCTCTGCCTTCATCTTCACATGGTGTTCTTCGTGTGTGTGTATGTGTGTGTGTGTGTGTGTGTGTGTGTGTCTGTGTCTGTGTTTAAGTTTCCCCTTTTTATAAGGACACTAGTCATATTGGATTATAGGCCCACCCTACTCCAGGGTGATCTCATATTTCCTTAACTAATGACATCTGCAGCCATCCTATTTCTGAATAAATTCACATTCTGAGGTCCTGGGAGTTATACCAACATGATAATTTGTGGGAAGGACACAATTTGCCCCATGAAACTCATCATCTGATGACTCTCACCCAAAGATTATCAAGTATTAGTTTGTTTCTTGATATTTAGACCTATATATCAACTGCCTGCTGGACTAAGTATATCTACAAATCCCATGAGCATCTCTGTCCCAATCAATATGCTCTACCTTCTACTACTGCTATGATCTCACCTAAATTTGGCTCACCTCCTGAGTGATCCCTCTGGGTTATTAGCTCTACCATCATCCCAGTTATGCAGCTACGAAACCTGAGTTTTCTCTGATTCCTCCTCTCTTCTCTTTCTGTATAGTCATTTGCAAGGTCTTGCAGATTCTAGTTTTATGATGTCTTGATTTTGTCTTGCCCTGCTTCTCCCCTGCTACTGCCCTAATCAAACGGTGTTATTCTTCTCACCTGGAAGGGTACAGTAACCTCCCAGCTGCTCTCCCTGCCTCCCATTTAGCCTCTGCTTCTGGTCTATCCAGTCTGACATACAAGAGTCACCATCATCAAGCACAGATTTTCCAGTGGCTTCCCTCCTCAGAAGCAGCTGCTTTCCCAATCTCTGAGCCTTGTCCTATGCCAATCCAATCCTGTTCTCTGTAATGTCCTCCCCTTTGTTCACCTAAGTAGATTTTTAACTGAAAGGCCACAGTCTCCACAAAGCACTTACATCACATATTACCTTTTGTTCCTCAGGCTGTGTTTATATCTCTTCAGTAGCACTTAACATATTCTACCCTGTCTCAAAACTATATATCTCCTTTATCACTCTTCCACACACACACACACACTAACACAATATGATTGTGTTAAGGCAGAGTCTGAGTCTTCCTCATCATAGTGTTCTACATGATGTTTGGCTCACAGCAGGTGCCTAATAACTATTGCTTGAGTGACTTGAAAAACCTTGAAGCTTTCTGCCCAAGTCTCTCTGTGTACTGTAGTGCAGCATAAAAGCAGCACTCTCAGGTTTTAAAAAAATCTTCTAAATTGGGTCAGCTTATAGACTAGGCATATCAGCTGCTTAGTGCTTACCACCGAACTCAGCAAGCACCTCTCAGAGAGGGATAGGAATGTGGGGGCAAAGAGGGATTGAACGAGCCTGCCCCGTCTAGCAGCAGCTGCTCAGCAGTAGGATGGAGAGGCTCAGAGAGCAACAAGGCCAAATATGCAGGTCAAAACCTGATTTATCCTGGAAAAAAAATGCGTGGTGACCTTAATGGCAAGATAGCTTATCACATGAAACCTACAGTAGCTGAGGGCCCATTTAGACTTTTAGTAGCAGATACCTCTTCAACCCATCCCCATTTTAAACTTCATTTGAATCTTCTTTTGACCTTTCTTTGAAATGATAGCTATTTTTTTTTTTTTGGCTCCTAAGCTGTCATTTAGTATACAAAAGTCATAATTTTTACATCCTGTGTTGCTAAATCTGGACACAAAATTATTTCTTCTGCCTGCTTCCCAGCAGTGGAGCCGGAGACATCAGAAAAGAGAACTGACTTGCCCAAGGTCACACAGCAAGGGCAGGCCCAGACTGGAAATCAGAAACTGCCCTTGCCATCATTTCTCCTTACAAGAGTCCAAGGATGAAGTGATGCACCATTGGGAATGGAGCCTCCAAAGGATTGAAGGAAGCAGGTCACGAGGCACCTCCAGGCAAAAATCTGAGGCCTAAAAAACCTAAGAGCGTCACTGCAACAAATGGCAAGGGAAAGGTATTGCCTACAGCCTTAGAGTGTAGGCCTGGAATCTGACAGGCAGTAAACAAATGATGCAATGTATGTTGCTAAGGGCCACAGAAAGAGAAGTAGTTTGTTCCATGAATATATAATGTGATTGTAAGGGCTGCAGTAGTCCCTCACTTCTCAGGTAGCATGTAAGAGCATTGGCTCCAGACTAGTCGGCCTCGGTTCAAATTTTGATTTCGCTACGTATTAGCCCTGTGACCTTGGGCAAGTCAGTTAAGTTCTCCGAGCCTTAGTTTTCTCACCTAGAAAATGGAATTCATTATTCACAAATGTTTATTGAACACATACCAGTCAGGTACTCTTCTGTGTACCTGGGATACAACAATGAACACTTCAGAAAGAAATCCCTAATCTTGTGGAGCTGACATTCCAGTAGAGGGAATATTTACAAACAATCTCCTCACCTCCCAGCATGTGGGGAGGGGTAAATGAGAGAATGCATACAAGGTGCTTGGCATAGACATAGTACTTAATAAATGTTTTAGGCTAAACTACAATTTGGCAAAAGGGATGTGTCAGAGCAGTGAAAATTGTGCCCACCTGTCTGCCCTTCCATTTAACTCCAACCCTCTTCAGAATGCTGTCCTGACAGGCATCCAAGCTCAGAGGAAGGTGAAAGAAAACGGCATTAAACTTGACCTTATAAATGAGTGGGAGAAGAAAGAGCTGGAAAGGCCCTGACAGGCCAGGCCGAAGACTTCCCAGGCCCTTGGGATATGATACACAGTATGGAGATGTTGATAAGAGTAAGAAAATGATCCCAAACTGGGGATTTTTTGACTGGGTTAAGGGTAAGAGAAGATGTTTATTTTCCCTTATTTGAGACTGGAGGTGGGTGACAGAGCTTTAGTTCCATGATGTGTGTGTGTTTCTGTTGGTGTACGTATTTATAAAGTGACCAGAACTTTAGCAAGTCCCACTGAGGGAATAAATCCAATATTGATCCTTGGCAAAAGACATGCAAGTCCTTATTGTTCTGAGCTGAATTTCTCACAGAGATCTGCTGAAGCTACAGTCAGGTCTACCAAACACAGAGGCATAGTGGGTCCAGGGAACTGGAAGAACCACAAATACTGGCCAAGGTGATTCAGTGTCTGGAGTCCAAGTACATTCTCTTCGGGCTTTTTCCCCTGCAGTCCCATAGTACCTGTTTCCCCACTGAAAGCCAGCAAGACCCTGGCTGTGCCATGTCTCCATCCCGTGTTCCAGTGAGACAGTGTCAGGAATGGCTTCCAGACATTTGGCCTGTCAGTGGAGGGGAAAGGAGAGCTTACTTGGGACCCCAGCCTGGGCTTATCATTTCTTATGATACCACTGATAGGGCTGCCATATAAGACTGCCTTTCCTCCCCCTTATGGCAGGAGCAGATTGCATGGCAAGATCACTGGTTTTCTCTTTGTCATTTGCTTGCTGTGAAACATAGTGGTAAAAATGTGTGGGCTCTGAAAACAAACTGCTGTTTTTGGAGCCTCCCTCTGTTACTGCCAATCTGTGTGATCTAGACAATATATTTAATCTCTCTACCTCAGCATCTTTGTCTATAAATTGGGAATGGTAATAATACCTATCTCACTGGATTGCTGTGAGGGTTCAATGATCTCCTTCAGGTAAAGTTGCTAGAATAATGCCTAGCACTTAGATTATAGGTTATAAGTTAAGATCTTGCTCTAATCACTGCCCCTTTTGAGGGGCCTCCATTTCCTCATCTGTGCAATGCAATAATGATTACCCTGTATAGCTCCTGAGGTGAAGGACCAAATGGATGAGAAAGCACCATGCTAACAGAAGTCATACGAGATGCGGTGTTCTGAGGTTGGGGTGAAGTATCGGGGGTACCCTCCCTGGGGACATGATTCAGTGGGGTTTTGGCTATAGCTGTAATGCAAGTTGAGAAAAATTAAGGTGTATATAAGACTAGTGGCCTTTATTTAGTGATTAAATATCTGAGATTATCTGTGGAGAATGGCACCAAGCTACATTCTGGATGACATTAGGAGGCCTCTCTCTCTCTCTCTCTCTCTTTTACACACACACACACACACACACACACACACCCCTTTAATTTATTATACAGTGAAGGATTTCACAGCCACATATTACTCTTGACTATTACAGCTTAACACTTTCATGTAGTTATGTTACAGCTGATATTTAATAATAAGGTCAGAGTACTTTTATTCAGTCAGTTTTCTTAAAGGAATCATAGATAATTTACTAGCTTAAACACTTTTTTTTAAAGATAACATTGTGGTAAACAACACCTAATCTTACATTGGAGTTTTGGGATTTTCATGCAAAATTTTGAAATGACCATGTAAAGCATAAGAAATGTGAATAAAGAGTTTAGTCAAGCCTTAGTTTCCCATCTGTAAACTAGAATTGATAATCTCTTTTTTGGTTGTTCAGCAGGACCATGGTATAACTCAGATGTGATAATGAATGTCAAAATGAGTAAAAAATTATAAAGTGATAAATATGTATGAATGATAATAGTAATATTAACTCTATGTATTGAGTATCTATATTGGGCTACATGTTTTTAATAATGATAGCTGACACTGTTGTAGTGTTACTCCTTGTCAGATGCTATTCTGTAAGCTTCACATGAATTAGTTCTCACAATTCTAGGGGGTAAGTACTAGTATCATCTTCATGCTTGTGGNAGCTTAAACACTTTTTTTTAAAGATAACATTGTGGTAAACAACACCTAATCTTACATTGGAGTTTTGGGATTTTCATGCAAAATTTTGAAATGACCATGTAAAGCATAAGAAATGTGAATAAAGAGTTTAGTCAAGCCTTAGTTTCCCATCTGTAAACTAGAATTGATAATCTCTTTTTTGGTTGTTCAGCAGGACCATGGTATAACTCAGATGTGATAATGAATGTCAAAATGAGTAAAAAATTATAAAGTGATAAATATGTATGAATGATAATAGTAATATTAACTCTATGTATTGAGTATCTATATTGGGCTACATGTTTTAATAATGATAGCTGACACTGTTGTAGTGTTACTCCTTGTCAGATGCTATTCTGTAAGCTTCACATGAATTAGTTCTCACAATTCTAGGGGGTAAGTACTAGTATCATCTTCATGCTTGTGGAACAGAGGTGACATTGATGCACAAACAGGTGAAATCACTTGCTATATGTCACACAGTCAGTAAGTGGCAGATCTGGGATTTGAACCTAGGTAGTTTGATTTTGGAATGCATGCTTGTAAATACTATACTACAAGCTTTCAGAAAGAGTCTTTTTAGAGTTGCAAGGTAATTTTGTTGTTTAATGACAATCCAGCCTGAAAAGTGCCCTCACTGGCCAAATAGTGACAGGTGAAAAAATAAAACAAAAACATACACACACATGAAAACAAAACGTAACAGCTAACTGAAATGAGTTGAGTCTGTGAGAAATTTGAATCTATGAGGATTTTAAAAATGGGCAAATAAAATCACTGACTGAGTAGAATGGAGCAGACATGCCTCAGACCACAACAGTAGTGAAAATAGCTAACATTTTTTTCCTGTTAAATGTTTACTGAGTTTATTGCATCATTTACTATGGGTCAAACACCGAAGCAATGTATGCATATTAATTCACTTAATCCTTACAATTACTCTATGGAGATAGGTGCATTTGTTATCATACACATTTACACATGAGATAAATGAGGCACTGGGAGGTCACATATTGTGACCAGGGTTCTATGGGCTAGTAAATGGTAGGGTGTATTAGTCTATTTGTGTTGCTATAAATTAATTCCTGATGTTGGGCAGTTTTTGGCTCATAGTTCTGCAGGCTGTACAAGCATGGCACTGGCAACTGCTTGACTTCCGTTGAGGCCCAAGAAACTTTTATTCATGGCAGAAGGCAAAGGGGAAGCAGGCATGTCATATGGCTAGAGAAGGAGCAAGAGAGGGGATCCCAGACTCTTTTTAACAACCAGATCTCTTGTGAACTCATTTCTGTGCGGAAGACACCAAGCCATTCATGAGAGATCTGCCCCCATGACCCATACATCTCCCACTGGGTTCTGCCTTCAACATTGAGGATCACATTTCAACATGAGATTTGGAAGGGAAAGGATTCACAACTTAGATAGTCTGGCCTCAGAGTCCATTCTGCTCATCTCTCATAAAATACTGCTTAAATATATTCACTTTATATTCTTTTCTGTTCATAAAGCCTGGATTGGTAAAATAATGAACATTTATTGAGTGCTATCAGACATTGTGATAACAGTCATTACAAATAAACAGTGTCTTTAATCTTCACAATAATCCTGAGAGTCAGGGACTATATTTTTAAATCTCCATTTGACAAAAGGAAATTGAGAATTAGAAAGGTTACATGAGTTACTACTACAAACAAATAATATAAGTTTTAAGAGCGGAGACACAACATCACAAAGCTAGTAGGTGTTAGAGTTGGCATTTGAACTCTTGTCTTTCCTCCAGCCAAGCCTATGCGTAGTGAAACCTTCCCAACTGTCTACCTTCACAGCCCCTATATATCTATTCTCCATACTTCAGCCAGTAGTGTGTTTGAAATGCAAATATAAACAAACTTCTTTAAATGGCTCTCCTTTGGTTTTTGGAAAAAGGTCCTTTAGACCCTTAAGGAAGTCCATGTGCTCATAGCTGTTGGGAGGGAGGAGTGGTAGTCAAATGAAGTCAAAGAGGTTGGCAGGATCTTGCAAGAGCCTTGGAAGCTATAATAAAAAGTTTGGATTTTATTCTGTAATGAGAATGTACTGGAAAGATTTGCGCTAGGCAGTGGCATGATGTAAATGGCTCTTTGGTTTCTGTGTGTGGAATGGTCTGTAGGGGTCAAGGGAGCCAGAAGCTCAATGAGGAGGCTATGTAATATTCAAGTGAGAGAGGGTGTTGGTTTAGAGCAAGGTGGATGGAAAGTGGCCAGTGACTGGATATATTTAGAAGGTAATACAATAGGCTTTGCAGACAGAGTAGGTAGGGAATGTGAGGGAAAGTGAGAAATCAAGGATTACTGCTAGATTTTGTCCCCATCAACTATATGAATGGTGGCACTGCTAATTAAAGAAATGGGGAACATGAGGTGGGGGAGGGGACTGAAACCAGTGAGACTCAAGAGCTTTTACTGGCCAAGTCAAGTTTGAGATGCATATATAAGAGAAAAAAGAGAAAAAAAAAA
>NW_016818704.1:17450-24513 GCF_001698545.2 Rhinopithecus bieti
AAAAAAAAAAAAACTGTGGGAATCCAGAGGACAAACACATTTCCAGGTGAGGTGATCAGAGGGTGTTTTCCAGTGAAGGTGGCAACTATGCTATTCTGGGCTTGGAAAAAGAGGTAGGATTAGGAATATGGAGTTAGTGAGGAGAGGAAGGATGGGAAGAGGTTAGGTCAGTGTTTTTCAAACACAATAATTTCTGTCATTTACAGACATCATTTTGCTTATTATTTTCCCTAAAGTGACTCAATTTTGGAAAGTTTAACAATTTAAAACAGAGCTTTATTCTAGTGCTATAAATTGATTTGGTTATCTGTTCTTAAATATACATTAAAAATAAACATCTATTAAATGTGTTGTTAATGTAAGAATAGCTAGCATTTGTTGAGTACTGCTAGGAGCAGTTCTGAGTGCTACAAATCAATAATTTCATTTGCCCGGACACTGCTCGTTCCTAAGTGCTTTATGTGTACTAACTCATTTAATCCCTGTAGTAGTGTTATACTATGGGAGTATTGTCTTCCCTCTTTTATTGACAGGGAAGTTGTAGCCCAGAGGATTTGAGCAATTTACCGTGGTTGCACAAATGGTAAGTAGCAAAGCTGGGCTTTGTGGTCCAGGTCTCTTTGCTGATTGACTTCTCCAGCAGTGCTCAGGGGAGAGCACCTTTGGCTGCACATGAGAGTTACCTGCGGAGATTTTGTGTTTGTTTTCATTTTAATACCCATGTTTAGGCCCCACCCAAACCAATTAAATTAGAATATTTGGGATGGATCTCCAGCACCTGGGTCTTTGCAAAGTTCCCCAGGTGATTCTCATGTACAGCCCTGGGTGACAACATCTGCCCTATGCAATAAGGCCTCTACTACCCATCTATAATCACCCCTTTAATTACAACACTCTGTGAAACACAATCAAGCTTAGGGCATTTGAGACAGAGAAATGCTCAGGGAAAGGCATGAAGATATTCATTAGCAGCTCAAAGAAATATATCTAGCCCCCTTTAGATACACAGAGGTCCAAGAGTTTATGTACCTGGTATGGAAACCGCAGCCCACATAGGGAGTGTACTTGGTAGAAGCTCACACAGTCCTCTGAGGTGAGCCTGGATTGCCTGGTTCTCGATTAACACGCTGTCTGATCTTTTCACCAAATTTAATTTGCTGGCAGATTATTAACTTCCAGTTGCTGAAGTGTGTTGGAGCCTGAAAGGGGGAAAGGAGCCTAGCAACCGATTGCATGGCTTAGCAACCAATTATCACACTTTAGTTACAGCAGATGTGGGCGTCTGTCTGCAAAATTGCCACTGCTGGAGCTGGAAACACAAGTTACAGGGTAGCCAGGCAGCTGCTGGTAGCAAGTAAGGAGAAAGCATCCTGCTGCTAACTCACTGGCTGAATTTAGGTAAGTCATTACTTGTTTCTGAAACTTAGTTTCCCTAGCTATAAAATGGGACTAGTTTGCAAATATCAAATGAAAAATGTCTTCATTCTTTTCTGCAAATACAAACTGAGATTGAGTTATTTAGTTTTATATTTATCATTTATAGAGCATTTACAATGTATATTAGCTTCCTATTGTTCCTGAAGAAATTACCACAAATTTGATGGCTTAAAACAACAAACATTTATTATCTTACAGTTCTGGAAGTCAAAATTCCAAAATTTATCTTAGTGGCTAAAATTAAGGTGTCAGCAGGATTGCATTCTTTTCTGGAGGCTCTAGAGGAGAAACTTTCCTGCTTTTTCCAGCTTCTGGAAGCTGCTAGCATTCCTTGACTCACGGCTCCCTTCCATCTTCAAAGCCAGCAATGGCTAGTCAACTCTTTCTCATATTGCAGTACTCTGAAACTAATTCTGCTGCTTCCTTCACATTTAAGCACCTTTGCAATTACATTGGGTCCACCTGGGTGATCCAGGATAATCTCCCTATTTTAAAGGTCACTGATTAACAACTTTAATCCCATCTGCTACTCTAATTCCCCATTCCTCTTTGCCATGTAACCTAACATATTCACAGTTTCTACGGATTAGTAGTATGTGAATATGTTTGGTGGATGGGGGGAGGCGGTCTTTATTATGACTACCACACCCTGTGTCAGGTACTATTTTAAGTATTTTATATGTATTAAATTTATTTAATCCTCACATGTATCAAACTCACTTAATAATCCTCTGAAGTAGAGAGTATTACTATTTCCATTTTACATACAAGGAGACTGAAGCACGCAGATGTTAAGTGGTTATATGATTTACTTATTTTTGCCACCTCAAGGCCAAAAACTTTCATGCTTGTTTTATATATTAGGAATTACATTTGGCTGCTAGTAACAGAAATGGGATATAAATGTGGCCTAAATGAGGCAGACATTTATTTTTATATTATGTAAGAAAGATCTAGAGATAGGTTGTTCAGGGTTGGTATGGTAACTTCATACCATGGTTTTTATCCTGAAGGTCACAGGATGGCTAGTGAACCTCCAGTTGTCATATCCCCATTGCAAACAGTGGGAAAAACAAAAGTGGTGCATGACAGCTTTCAGGGAAAATTGGTTTTCAGTAGGCAACTAGTAGTCTCTCTACCACAACAATCAAGAATGAAAAACTAGCGTCTTACCATAGACCATGGCTATGATGCCTCAGCCCATGGTCCTCCTGGGAACCCTCAGAAGGGAGCTTTCACCCCTTGTTTGGGAAAATGCTGCAAGGTGTAGGGTAGGGAAAGTCAGCTGCAAAATCTTAAATAGAGTTGATTGGTAAGTTACATGAGAGACAAAGACATTGCGGGGTAGATGCATTTGAGAGTGGTGGGGCTGGGCGCAGTGGCCCACACCTGTAATCCCAGCACTTTGGAGGGCTGAGATGGGTAGATCACCCATGGTTAAGAGTTCGAGACCAGCCTGACCAATATGGTGAAAGCCCTTCTCTACTAAAAATACAAAAATTAGCCAGGCATGGTAGCATGCACCTGTGGTCCCAGCTACTTAGGAGGCTGAGACAGGAGAATTGCTTGAACCTGGAAGGCAGTGGTGTCAGTGAGCCGAGATTGTGCTACTGCACTCCAGCCTGGGTGACAGAGCAAGACTCCATCTCCCCCCCAAACAAACAAACAAACAAACAAAAAAGAGTGGTGGAGATTATGTCAAACTAGAGATCACATGCTATGTCTAAATGAAGCCAGCCACTACCCAGTTCTAGTTCATTTTCCTAAATGGCCAGATCTTCTGATTTTCTTCAATGGAATCTGGAAATCCAGATTTTCTTACATAGTATTTTGCTCTTTAAGTAATGGATCAACTTCATTTTTACATTATGTGGGACAAACTAAACGTAGAATCCAGCCCCACATAACTAGTTTCCAAGCACTGTTGTAATGGAAAGAACACTACATTAGGAGAACAGGATTCTAGCTCAATTTGCTGTGTGGCCATGTGCAAGTATCCTTCTGCCTCTGGGATTCACATTTCCAATCTTTAATCTGAGGTATTTGTCTGGAGAATTTCTATGGAGTCTTCAGGTTCTGATGTTTTGTAATTTTGCTTATATCTAATAACCAAATGAAATATTACTTGCTTTAAAAAACTTTAATGCTTATTTCAAATTTTACTTTTAGGGGTATAACCCATTACATATTTATTTGCTAACTCTACAATTGCCATTTGGGAAAAGCATCTAGTGGATTATTTAGCATTTGTTGCCAAGACTTCCTTAGTTAGAACCTACGTGCTTCGTCCAATTCACTTAGGTATTTTAAAGCTACTGAAATTCCTACTAACTTATTCTTTTAATGTATATGTTTAACAAATAATGATTGGTATGGCTGTCTATGGTAACTTTTCAGGAAAGGCTGAGGGAAGCATGAGGGCTGGGAATGAGTCAAATCTAAGAGGAATTCCTTTCGGGGAGAGTGCAGGAAGCAAAGAGCTAATGGCAGAAGGAGTATAAAATTAATCATAAAATCTGTTGTTTTTTGAATACCTACCAGCACTTCCTATAAATTACATCATTTGATCTACCCACAAACCAATTAGAGGTATTGTCTTGCCCATTTTACAGTGTTAAGCAGGGCATGATAAACTTTTTCAGTGAAGGGCCAGACAGTAAATAGTTTAGGCTTTATGGGCCAAACTAGGTGCATGTTGCATGTTTTTCTTTTCTTTTAAAACAACCCTATAGAAAAGTACAAAAACATACAGAAACAGGCTGTAAGCAGGATTTGGCTCACACTGTAGTTGGCCAGTGCCTAGGTGTAAATGCTAAAAGCGTGGACACTGGAGACAGCAGAGTTAGAGTCTGGACTCTACTTCTTTATTATTATTATTATTATTATTATTATTATTATTATTATTGAGTCTGGGTTCTACTTCTTACTATGTGCAATTGAGCAAGGTCCTTAGCCTTTCTCTGCCTCCATTTCTTCATCTGTAAAAAAGGGATAAGTATAGAACTTACCTCACAGGGCTGTTGTGCAGATTCACTAAGTTGTTATTTGTAAATGCTTAGAAAAGTTCTTAACACATAAGTGCTCGTCAGATAAATAAGAAAGCCTAGAATCTGATGTTGAAATGGTGGAGGTATGTTTGGAAACAGACCTCTCTAACATGTTTCTGATTGTACCCTATGAGTAGCCACTTTCTCTACATCTGTGACTGGTTGACCAGGTTTTCCAGTGAGGTTCACTGCTCCATCTGCTCTGCTGTCTGTATTAAATGCCTCAGATGACACACCATACACACAGAATCACTGGCCAATCTTGCCTAGGTTAGTGTGCCTTTCAGCCTAGAACCTGAATGCCACACTGCCTCTGTACAAGCCACTCAAGGAGTTGTCAACCTCCCCTATCCCTTGAGAACAGATACCACCATTGTATCAGCTTTCCATGGGGCTGGACCCCTTCTCAACCACAAAAGAATTCCTCTTATCAGCACTTGACAAAGTTGACCACCTTTCCTCCTTGAAACTCTTTCTTCCTTGGCTTCCTAGACTTCCTTGGCTTTTAAGACTCTCCTAGTTTCACTGCCACCTCACTGATTGCTCCTTCTCAGAGTTCTTTGCTATTTTCTTCTCACCTCCCCAACCTCTAAATGTTAGAAGTCTTCAGGCATTAGTCATTGGACCTCTTCTTTTCTTCCGATGTATTTCCTTCCTTGGTGACCTCATTTAGACTCATTAAGTAAAAGCTAATGTCTCCCAAATTTATATCTCCAGCCTGGCCTTTTCCTTCAACATGTATATCTAACTGACTACTTAACCTCTCCACTTGCATATCTAATAGGCATTACAAACTTAATATGTCCCAAACTGAACTCCTGATACAAAAACCAAGATCCAGTTCTTCGGTACTTTCCCCCCCTCCTCCAATTTATAGCAAATTACAGATGTTTCCTTCCAGATGCTCAGAATTAAAGCCTTATGGCTCATTTTCTTCCACATCCCACATCTAATCCCTCGGGTAATCCTGTTGGTTCTACCTTCAAAATATATTTTAAATTTATTACCTCTCACCACCTCCCCTGCTATCACTCTGGTCTAAACTACTGTTATCTAGGAATGCTACATTATCCTCCTTACTGCTCTGTTTCCTCCCTTAACGTCCTACAGTCAATTCTTTATACAACATCCACTGTGAGTGTATTGAAACTTAAGTCAAATCATGTCACATGTCACTCTTGTGCTCAGAATCCTTCAGTTGTCTCCCATCTCAATAAGAGTAAATGCTCAATTCTCACAATGATATTTAAGACGTTACATGATCAGGTCCCCATTACCTCGGTGACCTTATATTCTACTATAGTTCAGTGCTCATTCCACTTCAGTCACATCAACCTCCCCACTCTTCTTTAGAGTTGCCTGGAACATGCCAGCCTTAAGGCCTTGCTGGCTATTCCTTTCGTCTGGAACATTCTGTTTTCAGATGTCTGCATGGCTGGCCATGTCACCTGGCTCAAGTATTGTTTATGAGTCATCTTCTCAATGAGACTTACCCTGACCATCCTTTTAAAAATTGCATAATACGTTTCCCCACCCTCTCTGTTTTTCCCGTCAATAGCAGTTATAACCATCTGATATACTATATATTTTATTTGTTTGTCATTTGTCTCTCCCTGCTAGAATATAAGCACCATGAGAGCAAGGATTTTGACAGTTTTATTCACTAAAATATCCCTAATTCCTGGAACAGGAACAATGTCTAACACATAGAAAGTGTGCAATAAATATTATTTGAATAAATAAATAAAACAAATGCTTCCCCCACTGTATCCTTCCCTTTACTGCTTTCCTTCTCTTCAAGAATATAAAATAAACCTAAACACCCTGAGAGGTTCTAGAGGGAGGCTCACAAAAGAATCATAGCACAAAAGGAGAGAAAAGTGAAGAAAATAAACATGTTGTCTTATGCCTGCCTGGATTTAATTTGTGTGGCTGCCAGGGTTTCATGAGAATATCTCAATCTAGACTCTGGGGTTTGGGGTTGGGATATTTTCACTGCTTCTAATAGTCGCTGCCACAATCCAGTGCCCCCTTCTCCTCCTGGCCTCAGGCACCTTATTCTGTGACAGGCACAGATTCCTCATAGGAGTGAAGCAACCAGCATACCTGGCTGCTGATAGAGACTAAGGGCTTGTGAGACCACTCTGTGTGTCTGTGTCAACACATGCAAACAAGTCTTTTTTTTTTTTTTTACTTTTTAAAATTATACTTTAAGTTCTGAGATAGATGTGCAGAGTGTGCAAGTTTGTTACATAGGTATACACATGACATGGTGGTTCGCTGCACCCAGCAACCTGTCATCTACATTGAGTATTTCTCCTAATGCTATCCCTCCCCTAGCCCGCAACCCCAACAGGCCCCAGTATGTGATATTCCCCTCCTTGTGTCCATGTGTTCCCATTGTTCAACTCCCACTTATGAGAGCACACACTGTTTGGTTTTCTGTTCTTGTGTTAGTTTGCTGAGAATGATGGTTTCCAGTTTCATCCATATCCCTGCAAAGGACATAAACTCATCCTTTTTCATAGCTGCATAGTATTCCATGGTGTATATGTGCCACATTTTCTTTCTTTCTTTTT
>NW_016818705.1:0-1073 GCF_001698545.2 Rhinopithecus bieti
GCATTTTCTGAAAAAACAAGAAAGAAGCTTTCTGAGAAACTGTGTCGTGAGGTGTGCATTCTTCTCACATTGATAAACATTTCTTTGCATTCAGCAGTTTGGAAAAAATGTTTTTATCCATTCCACGAAGGGACATTGGGAGACTCACTGAGGCCAAAGGCAAAAAACCAGTATCCCAAGATAATATCTAGGAGAAAGCTATCAGAGAAACTGCTTTGTGATGTGTGCATTTATCTCACAAAATTAAACGTTACTTTGGATTTAAAACTTTGGAAACACTGTTTTTGTCCATTTTGCAAATGGACATTTGGGAGCTCATTGAGGCCAATGGTGAAAAAGCAAATATCCCATCTTACAAACTAGAAGGAAGATATCTGAGAAATTGCTATGTGATGTGTTTATTCTCCTCACAGGTTTAAAACTTTGTTTGGATTCAGCAGTTTGGAAACTGTTTTGTCCATTCTGTGAATGCACATTTATGAACGCTTTGAGGTCAATGGCAAAAAAGAAAATATCCCAGGATATAAAACAGAAAGAAGCTATCTGAGAAGCCACTTTGTGATGGTGCATTCATCTCACAGAGTTAAACCTTTCTTTCAATTCAGTAGTATGGAAATACTGTTTTTGTAGAAACTCCAAAGGGATTTTTGGGAGGGCATTGAGGCTTATGGTGAAAAACGAAACATCTTCAGAGAAAAACTCGAAATCAGCTTCCTGAAAAACAGCTTTATGATGTATGCATTATTTCTCAGAGTTAAAGCTTTCTTTTGATTGAGAAGTCTGGAAACACTGTTTTGTAGAATCTGCAAAGGGATATTTGGAACGAATTTTGGCCTATGGTGAAAAAGAAATCATCTTCAGATAAAAACAAGAAAGTAGCTTTCTGAGAAACTGCTTTGTGATGTGTGCATTCATCTCACAGAGTTAAACCTTCCTGTGGATTCAGCAGTCTGAAAGCACTCTTTTTTTTCCTTTTTATGAATGGATATTTTTGATCTCCTTTAGGCAAATGGCAAAAAAGAAAATATCCCAGGATGAAAACTACAAGGAAGCTATTTGAGAAACCTCTCTGT
>NW_016818706.1:0-504 GCF_001698545.2 Rhinopithecus bieti
GTTATGCACATGTAACCTAGAACTTAAAGTATAATAAAAAATAAAAAAATTTTAAAAATTTAAAAAAATGGAATTTGTAGTTAAAAGCCTTCCCAAAATGAAGACTCCAGGCCCAGATAACTTCACTGAATTCTACCAAATATGTAAGAAGTAAATAATATTGGGATTATATAAACTCATCCTGATATCAAAACCAGAAAAAGACTTCACAGGAGAAGACAACTACAGAAAAATATCCTTTATGAACACACACACAAAATTTCTAAACAAAATCTTAGCAAATCAAATCCAACAATTAAAAAGGGTAATATTGAGAGGCTGAGGCTCACTTCAGGCCAGGAGTCTGAGACCAGCTTGGGAAACATAGCAAGACCTGGTCTCTACAAAGAATAAAAAATATTAGCTGTGCATGGTAGTATGTGCCTGTAGTCCCAGCTACTTAAGAGTTTGAGGCAGGAGGATTGCTTGAGCCCAGGAGTTCAAGGTGGCAGTGAGGTATGATTG
>NW_016818707.1:0-1277 GCF_001698545.2 Rhinopithecus bieti
AAACATTTTCCTGCTATTTAGATCTCTCAATAATCATGTTTGAAGAAGGAAATAGAACTCCATCAGAGTGACCCTTTCCCTCATGTTGGACATTTAGACCTTTGATATTTTATTTCTATAAATAACTCAGCTGGGTGGGCACGGTGTCTCATGCCTGTAATCCCAGCACTTTAGGAGGCTAAGGCAGGTGGATCACCTGAGGTCAGTTCGAGACCAGCCTGGCCAACATGGTGAAACCCAGTCTCTACTAGAAATACAAAAATTAGCTGGGCGTGGTGGCAGGTGCCTGTAATCCCAGCTACTTGGGAGGCTGAAGCAGGAGAATCACCTGAACCCAGGAGGCAGAGGTTCTAGTGAGCCGAGATCACGCCATTGTACTCCAGCCTGGGCGATAAGAGTGAAACTCCGTCTCAAACAAAACAAACAAAACAAAACTAAACTCGGCTTTGCCCACAGATTATTTTCTCAGGACAGCTTACTAGAATGAAATTACCAAGTCAGAATATATGAAAAGTGGTAAAGTCAAATTTTTTTCCATGAAAGTTGCTTATTAAAAAAGTTATGATACTACATCCCCACACAGGACATCTTGCTGCACTTTCCTCCACACTAAATCCCACGGTTGTCACTGTGGCTCTGTTGTTTTCTGACTCCAAGTGTAATTAAATTTTTTTTTTTAACATCTCTTGATTTCTTTTCTCCTTCTATTTTCCTCCTCTCCTTTTCTCTTCTTCCTCTGCCTTCTCCTTTCTTTTTCTTTAAAAATACTTAGACGTTCTGCTGTGGTCTGAATGTTTCTGTCTCTCCCCAAAATGTATATGTAGAAATCCTAAACTCCAAGTGGTGTGCGTGGAAGTGGGGCCTTGGGAGGGTGATTAGGTCATGATGGTGGAGCCCTCATGGATGAGATTAATGCCCCTGTGGAAGAGGCCCCAGAGAGCTTCTTCACTGTCCTTTATGTGAGGATGTTACTGAAACACCAGGGGTGTGGTCTAGGCCCTGCTGCTTCAGGCACAGAAGTCCAATCACTGAGACAATGAGTTTTGCCAAGGAAGAAGGCTTTAATTGGGTTCTGCAGCCAAGGAGATGGGAGCTTAGTCTCAAATCCATCTCCCTGACCCGCTAAAACTAGGGGTTTCTATAGCAGGGAAGCAATGTAACAATATGTAAGAAAATAGGAACTAGGGAGGGGCAAGGAAAACAATCATGATAAATGAGGGGTCCAGCATCTCATACCCAGGATGTGGTGATATGGTGAGTTTCAGATCTATGATACT
>NW_016818708.1:0-1274 GCF_001698545.2 Rhinopithecus bieti
TTTTATTATATTTACATGGTTCAGAAGAAAATAAATCAATTTCCTGCATATTGCACTAGTTTAATAACCAAACACTGGTTTGGAAAATAAATGCAAAGATAAAAGAATATAAAAGTATAGTATTTTAAAGTTTTTTCATATGACAAAAGGTTTGGCTTCTTTAAATAAATTAGATGACTTAGAAAGTGGAAAATATGCATTTTCTTGATGAATGTTTTAGTAATACCAAAGTTAAAGTTATAACATATGCCAACATTGAAGAAGACTAATATATCCTTAAAAGCTTACCCTTGCTTCTACCAGTTATAGGAAGAGGCTAAAATAGAAATTTCATGTGTTTCCTTTAAAAGCAACATTCAGCAGTTGAATATTTAGAGAGTGATAACAATGACTGTATTCATAGTTAATGTAATTGTTTAAATTCTGGATGGAAGAATTTTTCCACATTAGTAAGTCTTTTCAGACAGTACTTATAAAATATACAAAATTTAAAAGATTATGTCTTTTCATTCAGTGATAACTGCTTATTTTAAAGTACTCATTTGAAAAGTAGAAATACATCCTTAACTATAGTTACAAAATCAGTCAACTTACATTTTTTATTTAGTACTGAAATAACATAAGTAAACTTATTAAATTTTAAATTTTCCATTAGTATAATCAAATAAATAGCAAAACTATCACACCTGCTATATATTGCTCTAGTATTTAGTGGCATTTTAATAACATATGAATGAAAACTTACAAATTATCTTTTAGAGATAAAAAACAGGGATGGGCACCGTGGCTCACGCCTGTAATCCCAGCACTTTGGGAGGCCAAGGTGGGCAGATCACCTGAGGTCAGGAGTTTAAGACCAGCCTGGCAGACATGATGAAATTCCATCTCTACTAAAATACAAATATTAGCTGGGTGTGGTGGTGGGCACCTGTAATCTCAGCTACTTGGGAGGCTGAGATAGAAGAATCGTTTGAAGCTGGGAGGCGGAAGTTGCAGTGAGTTGAGACCACACCATTGCACTCCAGCCTGGGCAACAAAAGTGAAAATCTGTCTCGAAAAAAAAAAATAGAAATGAAAACAATGAATTATTGGCAATATCTAAAAATTAAATGTAAAATGTATTTTTCAATGGCAAGATCTTTGATAAATAAACAAGATTTACAAAATTATTTATAATTAAATAAGATTTTTTATTTAAAAAATATAAATTGAAAATATTCAGACATATCAAAAAGGAAATATTCTTAGAAAATTGTTTTCACCATAACAATACT
>NW_016818709.1:0-341 GCF_001698545.2 Rhinopithecus bieti
TAAACTAAATGGGTCTAATAAACAATTATAGGACATTTTATCCAACAGCTGCAGATTATACATTCTTCTCCTCAGCACATGGAACATTCTCAAAATAGAGCAAATGTTAGATCACAAAACAAGTCTCAAAAAATTTCAAAAAAAAAAAAAAAAAAAAAAAAAAAAAAAAAAGAAAAAGAAAAGAAAAGAAAAACGTGAAATCAGTCAATTATCTTTTCTGACCACAATGGAATAAAACTGGAAATCAGTAACAAGAACTTTGGAAACTGCACAAACACATGGAAATTAGACAATATGCTCCTGGGCAACCACTGAAACAATGCAGAAAATAGGAAGAAAAT
>NW_016818710.1:0-9491 GCF_001698545.2 Rhinopithecus bieti
CCCAGGCTGGAGTGCAGTGGCTCGATCTTGGCTCACTGCAACCTCCATCTCCCAGGTTCAAGTGATTCTTCTGCCTCAGCTTCCTAAGTAGCTGGGATTACAGGCGCATGCCACCACACCTAGCTAATTTTTGTATTTTTAGTAGAGATGGGTTTTCACTGTGTTGGCCAGGCTGGTCTCAAACTCCCAACCTCAAGTGATTCGACTGCCTCAGCCTCCCAAAGTGCTAGGATTACAGGCATGAGCCACTGCGCCTGGTTATTTTATTCATTTATTTATTAAGAGATAGAGTCTCTATCATCCTGGCTGGAGTGCAGTGGTGCGATCTCAGTTCACTGCAACTTCTACCTCCTGGGCTCAAGCGATTCTCCGGCCTCAGCCTCCTGAGTAGCTGGGATTACAGGCATGTGCCACCGCGCCCAGCTAATTTTTTGTATTTTTAGTAGTGACGGTGTTTCACTATGTTGGCCAAGCTGGTCTTGAACTCCTGACCTCAAATCCCAAAGTGCTGGGATGACAGGCGTGAGCCACCGTGCCTGGCCCATTTTCTCATTTATCTCCTCCTTCAGCAAACATTTACCACATGTTCACTATGTGTTAGGTTCTATGCTCAGCTTTAGGAATGTAAAGAGATACGAGACATAGCCCTTAATGAGGACAGACAAGTAAACACTTGGCTGTGATACCATGAAATAAACATTATAATTCATTCACTTAACAAATATTTCTTGAACATCTACTATGTGCCAGGCGCTGTTCTAGGCACTGGGGACATGTGAATGAAACAGACAAAATATCTGCCCGTGTGGAGCTGACAGAGATAGATTACTTTAGAAGTGCAGAGGAGAGAGCAATGAGTATGGGCAGGTGGAGTCTGGGAAGGCTCCCAGAGGTGGTGCAATCTGAGCTGGGTCTTGAAGGATAATGCCCTGGCAGAGGGGCAGGTAAGGGCATGCTGGGAAAAAATAATAGTACAGCCAAGCTTGGAAATACGTAAGTGAATGGCATAGGTAGGAAATGGCAAGTGGAACTGCAGATCATGTGCAGGAGGAGCAACAGAACATGAGGCGCACAGTACTGTCTCTCAATATAAGGTGCAATCAGATAAAATAGCCCAAAGCCCAACTCACTGCATTTTTCTTTTTCTTTTATTCTTTTTTGTTTCTTTTTTTTTTTGAGGCAGAGTCTCACTCTGTCACCCAGGCTGAAGCGCAATGGTGTGATCTCAGCTCACTGCAGCCTCCGCCTCCTGGGTTCAAGCGATTCTCCTGCCTCAGTCTCCTGAGTAGCTCGGATTACGGGTGCCCGCCACCACACCCAGCTAATTTTTGTATTTTTAGCAGAGATGGGGTTTCACCGTGTTGGCCAGGCTGGTCTCGAACTCCTGACCTCAGGTGATCTGCCTGCCTAGGCTTCCCAAAGTACTGGGATTACAGACATGAGCCACCGCGCCCAGCCTCACCGCATTTTTCTGGGAGCCAGCCGTGGCTAGAGGTAAGGGTGCGGCCAACACCACCCCCTCCTGTGGTTGTGTTAGTTGGTATGGGCCTTACCCAAAGTCCTAATGACCTCAGCCTCAGGCTTGTAACCTTAGAGAGAGGCTCAGTATTCCTTGTGAAGAGCCGTCATTTAAAAGGAGGATCTGTCTTGGAAAAGCCATAGAAATGTGAATGAAATCGAATTTAACTCTGGAGCTTTAGGGTCAAGTAGTTTTAATGACCATAATTCTTAAATTGGCCAAAAAAAGAAAATAACCCATACTCTAAAATGGACTTTATAAACAGTGCTTTGGTTATTATATTTTTTTCTTTTGTCATCTCTTTTTTTATCCAACTGAGGTTATTATAATTTCTACTTAATATTTGTCAGATGGATTTTGTCCGTTGGTATTGAAACTACTCGGCTTTCATATTTTATTATTATTATTAATTTTTTTGAGACGGAGTCTTGCTCTGTCACCCAGGCTGGAGTGCAGTGGCGCGATCTCGGCTCACTGCAAGCTCCGCCTCCCGGGTTCCCGCCATTCTCCTGCCTCAGCCTCCCGAGTAACTGGGACTACAGGCGCCGCTACCGTGCCCGGCTAATTTTATTTTATTTTATTTTTTTGTATTTTTTTAGTAGAGATAGTAGAGACGGGGTTTCACTGTGTTAGCCAGGATGCTCTCGAGCTCTCCAGATCTCCTGACCTCATGATTCGCCCGCCTGCGGCCTTGCCAGAGTGCTGGGATTACAGGCGTGACCACGCACCGGCGCCCCGGCCGCTTTCATAATTTTAATACAGTTCATGACCCGCGCGCACACCATAGTTGGACGCGACAGGGATCCACCCTGAAGTTCTCTTTGAACCCTGTTTGCCGAGTCCAGATAGCCAGAGCGACACTTACCTCACCTCTCCTAAGTCCCTTCGAGTTCCTAACTGCCTGAATGGAGTCGAATAATAATACCTGGCCTCTCAGGACTGTTGAGACAATCGGGGCAGAGTTAATCCGTGTAAGCTGCGTAGCACAACCATCTGGCATGATAAGGTCAACAATAATGAGCTATGATCTTGATGTCTGTAGTTTTAGAGAAATTAACTCGTTACCCTGTGCCTCTCCGATTGTTCATGCTCGAAGATGCGGCTTTGAACTTAATTCAATCTGTCCTAGCCCTAGAAACCTTCCAAAAAGAACCACCAGCCACAGTAGATATCCCCCTAGAGAAATTAATATTGTAACGCTAAACAGGAAAGCTCGAATTTCCCAGGTCTTCCTGGTAAAGACAACCTGAGCCACTAACGAAGTGGACAGAGGATGTGATATGACCGAAGACAGTAAGAAGCATGGAGCCGAAGTGGGATCACACCGATTTCAGTAGTCAAACTCCTAGCTTTTCTGTCCTGAATTGGCAAACAGCATGCTTTTACCCAGAACCCAAGAGCCCCTTTACCCCCTGAATCTTGACTTCCGGGGTAAAGCCACTATGAGGGCTCAATTTTTTGTAATACATGGACTCCTGAACCCTGGATTAGTTGTAAAGTGAAAGGAGATCCTTTGCCTTCTAAAAGGTCTCGGTAAAGTTTTCTCCTCCCTGCCGCTTCCTTTCCCTAGGGAGTGACAGTCCATATGGTTGGGTAATCAGGCTGCGAGACCCTCATGGTTTCCCTTGAAATCACTAACAAGAGCAAAGGAAGCTGTGAGACGAATCTTGTGATCCCACAGTTGGCCCCCTGGGTCAGGAGAGCAATGCAGTCCCTGGTTGTGAGGCAGGACGGATTTATCTTGTGATCTTTGGTCTCTTTCATAATCAGTGTTGTAAATAAGGGCTCTGGTTAGAGCTCAGGATATCACCATAAGCACATGTTTCTATTCATTCAGTCCCATTCAAAAATGTCCTTTCTTTCTTACAACCTTCTCTCCTCTCTCTCTCCCTCTCTCTCTCTCTCTCTGTGTGTGGTGTGTGTGTGTGATCCACTTTCTATAGTAATAACTGTTCGCATATTTCTTGAGATGTTTTACGAAAATCGCAGGTTCCAAGGATAAATCCATTAAACATTCCTCCCATGACATCGCCGGTTGAAAATAAGCTTAAAGCATTTCATAAAACATAAACGAGTTGGGCCATGGTGCAGTGGCTCCTACCTGTAATCCCAACACTTTGGGAGCGAGGCGGTTGGATCACTTGAGGCCAGGAGTTCGAGACAAAACTGGCCAACATCGGTGAAACCCCATCTCTACTTAAAATACAAAAATAGCCAGGTGTGGCAGCGTGCTCCTGTTGTCCCAGCTACTCGGAAGACTAAGGCAGGAGAATCGCTTGAACCCAGCGGGTGGGAGGTTGCATAGTGGAGTCTAAGTTCCAATCCCACTGAAAACTCCAGCCTGGGCGTCCAAGAGCAAGACTCCTGTCTCAAAAACAAAAACAACTCAATAACAGTCATAACTAAGAGCAAAATTTGTGTACAAGAGCAGGTGCCTAGCATTGTTCTAAGCACTTTACATATATTAACTCCTTTAATCTTACACTATTCCTATGGGTAGGTACTAATGTTATCCCATGTTCCCACATGCGGGGAAAACTAAAGGCACAAAACAGTTAAGTAAAGGTCTGAATTGGTTTCAAGTAGAAACGTTTGGTAATTTGAAAATGAGACTCTAGCCTCAAAGCTTCTCATGAGTCCTGAATCACGAAAGAAGAGGAGTCTGGTGCGTGCTCTGAGGGAGGTCGAGGGTGGTGCAGGAAACCTCCAGACCATCCTCCCTGAGTGTACAGGGCCTTGGCCTTCAAATTCCCTCTCACTACTCCAGTTTCCATGGGCAGGAGTGAACCTCTGGGTTTTGTGGAAGTTGTCCCAGCTTATATCTGGTCCTCTTGGCTCCCTCCTTTCTTTAAAAACACAAAATGTAGTGGAGAGAGGTGCCGAGGACCGGAGGTATGACGCAAATGACATCCGTGGTTAGGGCTTGGGAGGGGCCCATGCAAAGGGTGGCTTCACAAAGGGCCGCATCCTTAGCTCACACAGTACATCTGCCTTTTGCCTCTGCCCATGACGATGTCTCTGTTCTTGCGCCAACACCGGTGCGGAGCTCTTTAGACAGACAGAAGTTTTCCCTTTTCTCTCCCCAAACGCGAGGCCCTCAGAAGTTACAGTCAACAGCTTATTTAACTGATACTTTATTCTGTGTTATGTCCTTTGCAACCATAACCATCTCCAGTTCTGGGACTGCAAACATTAGAGACAGTGGTAACATGCCATGGTGATCGAAATTCGGCATGTTCTCTAAAATCTCAAACAGTGCTTAAATTGCCAGCCCCCTGCCGGCCACGGCGCGCGGTCCCCATGTTACGAAGTTGCCCAAAGGAAATGACATCCCAGGTATGGATGCCTCGCCATCCAAAATAACTCCCTCCTTTCACTATCCCCTTTCCCTCGGATAGTCATGGACACAGCAAGGATTCATAGACTCCTTGTAATTTTAACTCAGTTTTGTCTCTTGATGAGGGTCCAGTGAAAGCAACTGCCCAATCTGTCGGCATTGAACACTGGTTATATTTGTTGCGGGATACAAAGGCCTTTCTTAGCCTTTGGCTTAAGAAGAGCACATCTATCTGACCTTGTTCACCTGCCCAATCAATAGCAAATAATCGGGCTCGAATGATAGGAAAGCTCCTCAAACATTTGGGAGTGGGAAACAAGGCATTTTTGTGTCCAAAATTGGCAGCGCCGTCAATATCTTGTTGTTCAAAATAAATCCTCAACCTGCATACGGAAGTCCGATGAGGCTTCTGAGAAGACAGATGTTAATTATTTTTGAGGTAAATCAGAGCCCTCTGACCAAACCTGAGCTGTAATTTGATTGCTCAGCTTCTTGGTCCTGAAATTAATGTAAATCTTTACATTTGTAAATTTTACTTGCGCCAATGCCCAACCCACTCACACAGTCTGTAAATGACTGCTCTGGAGTCAGAGTCTCATTCATTTACGATTGTGTTAGATATTTTAAAACGTTCCTCTGAAAGGATTAAATCACCTAATCCCAGTCCTTATATACCGCTCTGCTTTTCTGTAAAGATGATGGAGCTGGGGAATCTTAACTTAGAAGGGACTTTAGAGTTTGTCTCTTCCCCAAATTTCTCCATTCCCGAGATTAAGAAACTAAGCCCTGATGTTAGAAGTGACTTGGTCCCCAGGTCACTCGAGCGGCAAAACTACCTCCCCTGGCAAAGCAAAAACAAACAAACAACAAACAAACAAAAACCCAGTTTAGGATTTAATAAACGGTGACACTTAGAAATCCTTGCTCAGAGTCCCAGAAGCTACCCTTTCCCTGCCCTCCTGCCTCCGACAGCTTCCGTTAGTCCTGGTACTCCACAGTCTGACTCGGTTCTAAAAGAATCATGCCATTTTGAATCCAGGTGGTCAGAATACGATACCGATAAAACAAATCAGCGGCCGTTACAGCAATATGCGTTAATTTTGGGGGGATGGATAGCCAAGAAATTGCTAATAACGGTGACTTTTGAGGAGGGGACTAGTGATGAGAAATGCAGGACAGGAAGATGTTTACTTTTCATTTTACATATTTTCTTTACTATTTGACTTTTATTACCATGTACAGATGTTAACTATTAAAACCTCAAAAGCAAAATAGAAATACTATGTTCAGAAACTTCAAAGGAGAAATAGAATTTACCCCAGTAACACGGATGCTTGAAAATCTATGATACAGTACAGCAGTACTTTAAAAAATTTTCTCCTGAAGTATCTATAATGGCAGAGGAGACTGAATTGGTTTCCCCAGGAGTCTGGGGCAGTGCCAGAAATGGCCCTTGTATACCACAACTCTCTTTGCAGTTTATGTTTTAAAATGCATTCAAATTAATAGACTGTCTAGCATCTCTGCATCTCTTTTGATACAAAATGATGGTTTAAATGACTTACCATTCACGAAAACTGCCCCTCTGGGAAGACACCCCTCGTTTCTTTCTCCGGCGGTCCGGAGCGCCCGTAGCACGCTGCTTCCAGTCACTGAGTGCAGAGGGCCTTGGAATAGGAAGCACGGCTGTGCACAAGCTGACCTGTGTTCTGGCTCTCTCACCTGGAATCAGGCTTCACGGATCCTGTTATGCATTGAATAGTAACAAAACAACGGCATAAATTAGGGTGTTGCTAAGATTGTGTACCATCAACGTTCGCATGAGCATAATGGACATAATGAATTCTATAGCACTATCCTGCACAGCTTGGCGAGATTAAAACCACTTTGTCTTTAAATTAAATTTCAAAATCATTGAACAAGAATAGAAAGAACAACAACAAAAAAACCCCCCCACCTCATCTATGTCAGCTACCCAATTGCAGGAGGCACCACTTCTTGCTTTCTGATCATTAATGCCTGGTCCTAGGTTTATTTTAATAGCTGCCAGCTCAGTGAGTCCACATCTATTGTAATAACCATAAAGGGGCTTGGGTCCTCTTGCATCGTGTATGCAGCCCTTACTGGAGAGCCTCTTATCCCCTTTCAGGAACAAAATCTACAGCTGAAAAGACCTAAGCTGAAGTTTATTTTGTATAAATGCTACACAATATAGCATGTCTAGTCTGTTGCAGAAAAGAAAGGTGAGCTTGAATTCATTCTTAAGCAATGCTGTACTTGGGCAAATCTTCACTCAACAAACCTGGGTGCCATATTATGAGAAAGTTCACATCGGAGTGCTTGCTAAATGCCAGGCACCATAATTCTGGCTCTACATGCTTTCTTGTGCTTAACCCTCACTCACAACACCCCTAAGAAATATACGAGCAGGCCAGGCGCGGTGGCTCACGCCTGTAATCCCAGCACTTTGGGAGGCCAAGGCAGGCAGATCACCTGAGGTCAGGAGTTTGAGACCAGCCTGGCCAACATGGCAAAACCAATCCCTACTAAAATACAAAATTAGCTGGGTATGGTGGTGCATGCTTGTAATCCCAGCTACTTGGGAGGCTGAGGCAGGAGAATTGCTTGAACCTGGGAGGCGGAGGTTGCAGTGAGCTGAGCTCGCATCACTGCATTCCAGCTGTTAAAGATGTCATAATCTTTAACAGCACTGCAATCTCAGCACTATGTAACTGTGCCAGCTCTAATCCTCTACTCTGAATGGGTGACAGAGTGAGACTCCATGTCAAGAAAAAAAGAAAGAAGAAAAGAAATATATGAGCGCTATTATATCCCCACTTCACAGAGGAGGAAACTGAGGCTCCTGGAGATTAAGTGATTTGCCCAAAGTTACACAGTTATCAGCAGAGCCAGAATTAAAATCCAGGTACGTCTGATTGCTTCTAGAGCCCCTGAAATCTGCCTCCTAAGAATTGTCAGTCACCATTTATGTAATGCTTATTATGTTCTATGGTAGATGCTTTGCATAAATTATTTAATCTTTGTAACAACCCTCTGAGACAGGCATTATTAATAGCCTCATTTTATAGATAAGGAAAACCAAGGTTTAGAGAAATTAAGTAACTTGGCCTAACACAACTGAGCATCAGAGTCCACATCTTCAGCCCAGGCCTCTTTGATACCAGAACAGAATTCTTAACAACTAAGCTATACTATGATTCCGGTGCCTGGCCAGAGGACAAACATAAACTCTGGGATCTTTGGGCATTCATCCATGCCGTGCAGAACTCTCTGTGAATAGCTCTTATACATGCCAGTGTGTGGCATGTTCCTCCGGAATGAGCTTTACATGTGCACATGGAGCACCCATCCTATCATTTTGTTTTTTGTCTTTTTTTTGAGACGGAGTCTTGTTCTATTGCCCAGGCTGGAGTGCAGTGGCGCAATCTTGGCTCACTGCAAGCTCTGCCTCCCGGGTTCACGCCATTCTCCTGCCTCAGCCTCCAGAGTAGCTGGGACTACAGGTGCCCACCACCATGCCCGGCTAATTTTTTGTATTTTAGTAGAGACGGGGTTTCACCGTGTTAGCCAGGATGGTCTCGATCTCCTGACCTCGTGATCTGCCCGCCTCGGCCTCCCAAAGTGCTGGGATTACAGGCGTCAGCCACCGCGCCCGGCCCCTATCATTTTTGATGTTGTGGCTTGACAGACATAATGCTTTATTCTTAGTACAAATCTCATGGCAAAATCCACTGGATTTGAGCACTAATCAAGAGATACAGAAAGTCCAAACACTGTCACATGGATTCCAAATAAGGGCTTATTGAAAATAAACATAAATGCCCTCCATTGACTGGGCTTATTAACATGAAGCAAAATGCAGATGCTATTTCCTCTTTGTAAGGTGAGTTTTGAGGTCGTGGCCGATGTCTGGCCCTCTTTATAATCTTTAACAGCACTGCAATCTCAGCACTATGTAACTGTGCCAGCTCTAATCCTCTACTCTGAATGGGATTAAAAATGGCTTGAGACCGGGCACAGTGGCTCACACCTGTAATCTCAGTACTTTGGGAGGCCGAAATGGGCAGATCGTGAGGTTAGGAGTTCAAGACCAGCCTGGCCAACATGGTGAAACCCTGTCTCTACTAAAAATACAAAAATTAGCCGGGCATGGTGGCAGGTGTCTGTAATCCCAGCTACTCAAAAGGCTGAGGCAGAATCGCTTGAAACTGGAAGGGGGAGGTTGCAGTGAGCCGAGATTGCATCATTGCACTCCAGCCTGGGCAAAAGAAATTCCATCTCAAAAGATAGATAAATAAATGAATTTTTAAAAATGGCTTGAGCCGGCTGGGTGCGGTGGCTCATGCCTGTAATCCTAGCACTTTGGGAGGCCGAGTGGGTGGATCATGAGGTCAAGAGATCGAGACCATCCTGGCCAACATGGTGAAACCATCTCTACTAAAAATACAAAAATTAGCCGGGCGTGGTGGTGCATGTCTGTAATCCCAACTACTCAGGAGGCTGAGGCAGAATTGCTTGAACCCAGGAGGCAGAGGTTGCAGTAGGCCAAAATTGCACCATTGCACTCCAGCCTGGCAACACACCAAGACTCCATGTCAAAAAAAAAAAAAAAAA
>NW_016818710.1:11568-14944 GCF_001698545.2 Rhinopithecus bieti
CCCTTTGCAGTGTCATAGATACCGAAGTAGGCGGCTCGGTAGATGATAATACCCTGCACAGACACGTTAAAGCCTTGGTACAGGCCCTTAATCCCATCAGATTTGTAGATCTTAACCAGGCAGTCACCGAGGCCTCGGAATTCCCTTTCAGCTCCAGCTTTACCCACATCAGCTGCTAGACGGGTACGGGCAAAATCAAGAGGGTACACAAAACACAGGGATGTGGCCCCTGCGGCACCACCCGATGCCAGATTCCCTGCAAAGTAGCGCCAAAACTGGGTCCTCTTGTCCACACCACCCAGGAAGATCTGCTTGTATTTATCTTTGAAGGCGAAGTTAAGAGCCTGGGTGGGGAAGTATCGGATGACATTGGCCAGGTTACCGCGCCAGAAGGACAGAACTCCCTGCTCCTTGGGAATACGGACCACGCAGTCTATAATGCCTTTGTATTGCTTATCTGCAGTGATCTGCTTGCTGGCATGCTGCACCTAACAGACAGGAAGAAGCCAACAGGGACAGTTATAACCATGCGGAAGAGAAAGAGAAGAGCATATGCCATATGGATCAATACCCTTTAAGGCTGGCTCCCCTCTCCCAAATCTAGTCTTCGTATATCATACTGGCTGGAGCCTCCCAACCATGAGGCTGTCACAGGGGAAGAGGTGATCTGCACCAGAGGCATTAAGCCTCCACCCCTCTGAGTGGGGAGAGGGCATCCTCCAGCGGACCCGTGACCTTTAAACCTGGGATAAAGGTCATTACCTCAAACCCAGGTTCAGAGGCATTAGGGCGAGTCCCACATAGGGCGCGGTCACCTTGGGGACCGCAGCCTACGCCTCAGGTCTCCTGAGCTGCTTTCGTCTCGCTCCGCCCCCACTCCGCTTCCAGAGGTGACCCGAGCGCCGCCGCCGCCACCCCTACACGCTCGCCCAGGGGCGCCCTCTAGAGCCAGCACTGGAGAGCGCGCGGCGCAGGGAGGCAGGCGGAGGGGACGCGGCGGCCGCGGCTGCGCAGAGGCGGACGTAAAAGGAACACGCGCTTCCCGGCGCCGGCTTCCGGCCCGGCGAGGTTTGAGCGCGTCCGCGGGCTGGGAGGCCGCCGGACTCGGGCGCATGGCCTCCCCCGGGCAGTTATCTCCTTGCCGCGACCTTGAGGTCTTCGTTAAGAACTGGCGTTCCTCTTTCCGACGCCGGCTTTCGGCCTTCGCCCTTGACGCCCAGGCCCGGGGAGGCCGTCACTCAGGGACTGCTCCATCCGAGTCGGCCGCCTCGGGGATGCCGAGAGCCTGGTCCTGCTCTCCGCCCCCGGCCCCTTTCTAGACTCACAACTTCAGGTCACTAAAGGCGCCTCTCACCAGTTTGCCTTCTGCTCTGCCTCTGCGCCCGGCTCTGGCCTATCCGATAGCCACTTCCCTGGCCATGTCTTTAGAGTTCGCTCCCCGCCACCCCTCGGGCGCCCGCCTTCTGTGCGACCCTTCCCCCTACTTCCTGGTTGGGCTCCTGGATCCCAGGACGTACCTGCAGCAGCAGCTTGACCCGCTCGATGGGCGCTACCGCCGTCTTGGAGATGGCTGCGGCCACTCCACCTGCCAGGAAGTCCTTGGCGAAGGACACAGCGGCATCTGTCATGTTGAAAGGAAAGAAGAGGCAGGCTGCTGCGGGACGGGACTAGGCCGGGAACCGGCTTTGACTCCGGCGCTGCGGGGCGGAGCGAAGCAAATGGCCGATTTATATAGGGGGAGCCGGCGCCGGAGCGGCAGGCGTCGGAGGCGGGGCCGGGGCGGGGTCTGGGCCCCGGCGCGCTGGGCGGCAGAGCAGCTGAGTGGCCCAGCGCGCAGGGGGAGGAGTCGTGGAGGGCTGGCCGGGACCGCTCTCCGCGCCGCCCGGGCTCGCCCTCGGCACCTGACCCGGCAGGAGGAAGGGGCGGGTCCAGAGGACACCCGGGACTTGAACGCTGGACCCTGACAGAGGCCTCGGAGTGGGTAGGAAGGGTGAGGTCACGGTGTGCCTGGACAAAAACCCTTGGAGCAGAACTAGGGTGAGACGCATTTGTTACAGGGATGCCAAAAGAACCCTTCAGTCATCGAGATAAACAGTAGTTAATGTGATACTTTAAAAAAGTCGTAGGGGCAAACATCCTGCTGGCCGGCCCCCTTGTTTTGTAAATAAAGTTTAATTGGAGTGTCAAGGCTGAAATGAGGGTGAGGCAAGCGAGACAAAGTCATGCAAGTGCAGGTTGGGATCCTGTCTGTATTTCAAATGCTGATCATTTGTTCATCATGAATTTTTGCATTGCTTTTGATTTTTTTTTAAATAGTGCATTAAAAATCATTTGTCTTAATTACTGAGTTGTTTCTCACCAAGGCGAGTGCCTCACTCTTCCCACCCTAGACCGGGCACTGTCCTGGAGCCAGTGAAACCAGACGAAATTAAGGGAACAGCAGACGAAGGAACTGCCACCGTGCCCCAGACCCTGGTTTGCAAATACAGTTCCAACAAAGACCTTGCCAGGAATTGGCCTGGGAGAGTCCAAAGGACTGGGCTGGGGGTGGGGAAATGATTTTAGCCAGAAGGTAAATATAGAGGTTGTACCCAGAAGGTTAAGAGGCTTGGGAAGGTTAAGAACTACGTTGACATTTGGCTCCCAGGACCCCAGGTAAAGTGTCCTTGGATCGAATAGATTTCTGAACTCCAGAAACATTTAGAGGAATCAATAGAATTAGATTGGCAGCCATTGTGCCAATGGACAAGTGCTTACTGAGCCTCTTAATCCCTTCACTGGGTAAGCATTTGCCACACCTGTCCTCAAAAACCTACTTGTTAGCTTAAGTGGACTCACTCAGGTCCAGAACAGGAGCAGAGAGTGTAATCACAAATTCCGTGTCTGAATAATCATAACAATGTTTATAAAAATAAGGATGACTGTTGAAAACGGCAACTGCGGCTGAACCTTATGTGCCCAGACTTCAGAATTCCCAAAGGCAAAATGCCAGCAGGCCTTTGCACACTGAACACATAGTGTTCATATCCTTCACTTTCCTTTCCTGCCCTCTCCCGTCTTCTCCAGATCTGCCTGTGAAAGGACCCAATTCTAGGACCCTCCAGGATGGTTAGGCCCTTCCTCTGAAAGTATACTTTGCAATTTGTTAGTCACCTCAAGAACCCCAGCGATCCAAACTGATGCAGGCAAATTGCAGGTGTTCAAAGGAGCAATTTTGAATCTAGCTTTGTAGATCCTGGGAGAAATCTTTGACCTGTGTTAGTGAAAGGCTACAGTGTTTCTCAGCTGATTATAATAGTGAGGTAGCTGGATGCAAGAAAACAGCTTCAGAGAATGGTAGAGTATATCCTCCAAAGGCGATGTTCATTTCTCTATT
>NW_016818710.1:15229-32125 GCF_001698545.2 Rhinopithecus bieti
GCATTTTATTCAACTGTTAATTATTCCTCGGTACACCTTGCCATCACTCGTGTATCCCTTTTCTTCATGTGACCTTGCCCTGGCCACATCTGCTACTCTCTTTGAGCATGATGCCTCTACTGTATTCTATTCCAGAGCTCATTGTTTTGTCAGTTTTTTTTCTCTCCACAAAAAAAGGTGATCAAATCATTACATAGAATTTTTCCCTTCTCAGTCTTTGGGTAACTAAGTGTGGTTTTATTGACGATGAAATACAAGATGGGTCATTTAAAAGCAACTTCATGCCATCACTTGGTATTTTGCTAAATTGACGGTGAGCTGGAGCTCCCCTAGTTGCCTATCACCACCGTGTATATTTTAAGGAGTCAGATATTCTCGAAACTGTTAAGGCCATGAAAGACAAAGAGAGTAAGGAACTGTTACAGATTAAAGGAGACTAAAGACACTTGACAACTGAATGTAATATATGACACTCAACTGGCTCCTGGACCAGAAAAAGGACATTAGTTATATTGGTGAGGTTCGAATATCTGTAGATTACCAATACTATTCTTGGTTATGGTGGTTATGTAATATTTAGAGAAGTTGAATAAATGATATGAGGACATTTTGTACTGTTTTGCAACATTTTAAAAGTCTGAAAGTTTAAAACTTTTAAAGAAAAAAGAAGGAAAAAGAAACAAGGAGCAAGCATCCAGGAAAATAGAGAATAGAGTCTCATTCTGTCACCCGGGCTGGAGTGCAGCGGCACGGTCATAGCTTACTGCAGCCTCGAACTCCTAGGCTCAAGTGATCCTCCTGCCTTGGCCTTTCAAATTGCTGGGATTACAGGTATGAGCCACTGCACCCAGCCGAGAAGAATATTAATGATGATGATAATGATGATGTTGATAATGATATATGGCTGGTCAGTTAATCAAAACTAATTCCTCCATTGAGACATAGTGCTGTGTTAGTAATTATTGTGTTTCTGGGAGCTATGTAAAATACAAGTCTAATAAAGAGGAACTAAAGCTAAGGCAATGCCTAGTAATTCTCGAGGAAAAACAAGGAAGAGAGTCAGAGATGACACTTTTAAGGCCTCAGATATCTATGTACCAACACCCAGAATATGGGTAATAAAGGGAATGTAAATTTTTTTTTTTTTTGAGACAGAGTTTTTCTCTTGTCGCCCAGGCTGGAGTGCAATGGTGCGATCTCCGCTCACTGCAACCTCCACCTCCTGGGTTCAAGCGATTCTCCAGCCTCAGCCTCCCGAGTAGCTGGGATTACAGGCATGCTACCACCACGTCTGGCTAATTTTTGTATTTTTAGTAGATACGGGGTTTCACCATGTTGGCCAGGCTGCTCTCAAACTCCTGACCTCAGGTAATCTGCCTGCCTCGGCCTCCCAAAGTGCTGGGATTACAGGCGTGAGCCACAGTGCCCGGCCGGGAATGTAAAATTTTAATACACTCAGGAAAATGCAGTTTTATAGGTATTGTATAGATTTGATAGGGTGGAACTTCTGGCTGGTATCTGGAAAACTTGGTTCAGAGATACCATACAGAAGAAGAGGAGAGCAGTAATGTATCAAGAAGGTATAACCAGTAATTCTGGAGGGTGAAAAGCATTCAATGAGAATGAAACAGATAAATGAAAGTGATTATAGTTGTAGAAGTATACAAGAGACTGCTCAGATTAAAAGTATGAATGGGGCTGGGCGTAGTGGCTCATGCCTGTAATGCCAGCACTTTGGGAGGCTGAGGCAGGTGGATCACCTGAGGTCAGGAGTTTGAGATCAGCCTGGTCAACATGGTAAAACCCCGTCTCTACTAAAAATACAAAATTCAGCCACGTGTGGTGACTCACACCTGTAATCCTAGCTACTCAGGAGGCTGAGGCAGGAGAATCGTTTGAACCTGGGAGGCGGAGGTTGCAGTGAGCCCAGATCACACCACTGCACTCCAGCCTGGATGACAGAGTGAGACTGTCTCAAAATAAAAATAAAAAATAAAATAAATAAAAGTATGAATGGCACTTCATAAAACTGTCACATAGACGAACAAGAAAGGGTGATCAGAGACATAGAACATCTGAATATCTGCTGGAAGTTATTCTGATAGCAACATATCTGATACATTCTTTTTTCTTATTTTTAAGACCATCTTAAAGTTAAGAAAACATCTGACAGATTCTTGGCTCCCTTGCTGATACAGTGTAATTACAGTTCTCAAAAGAATGAAGAAGCAATGAGGTCAATTGCTAAGCTGGGCTTAATCCTGATAATAAATAAGGAAGATTTGGTTAGCGAAGTGAAAGTGCCAAGAATCTTGGGGAATGTGATCCTGTCATCTGGATATCTGTTAAGCAAAAAAACTAAAAAAAAAAAAAAAAAAAAAAAAAAAATTGCTGGGCATGGTCACATAGGTTAATTAACGTGTGTGTGTGTGCGCGTGTGGTATATGTATGTGTATGTGTAAGGTAGACTTTAAAAGGATCAGAGAAAAGATAAGTATGATCTCCTGGCCTAACACCAAAAACAAAGATAGCTCAAGAGGGAGAGGGATCCAGTTGAAAATTGTAGAATTTGGAAAAGTTCCAATGATAAATTAAAAAGGGAGAGATTTCTAATAAACTACAGTGTCCTTAGAGATTATTCTCTGATGAGCTCAGATCGTAAAAGTACATGTATATATGACAGAAGGAGGACTATGCTTCCAAGGACAAAGCCCAAAGAATGTCACAAACCTCTAGGAATTGAGTCATAAGGGCTAAAGTCCAGAATAAACCCAGGCTTATAAAATGGGAAGCACCGCAATAAAGGGTTTTAATGCCCTATTTAGTGCAACACATTTAAGGATGAGGAGATAGAGCTTAATGGTAGCATGTGTGAAGAAGAGAACTAGGTCCTAGTTCACTGTGGGTTGGCAATGCCAAAAAATACTAATGAGTCTTGAGTTGCGCTAAGAGAATGGTAGTGACCAGATCAGAGGGACTTTCCGTTCCACTTGGGTTTCTGTTGGCCAGCCCATAGAGTTTTACGTTTAATTCTGGATGCTACATTTAAGAGGACATTAACAAACTGGAGCATATTAAAATAAGGCAATCAGGAAAGTGAAGTGTCTATAAGTCATGTATTATGAGAAATGGCTGAATGAATGAGAGATATTTAACTGGGAAAGAGATTTGGGTGAAAGAAGGACATCATAACTGTCTTCATAAATTAAACATTCTATATGGAATTAACACCCACTGGTAGAAGTTTCATGAAGGTAGACTTCAGCTCAAAAAGACATTACTTTGTAAAATGTGAGCTACTTAAAGGTAGAATGGGTTGCCGTATGATGGGGTGAACTTTTTGTTACTGGGAAGGCTAAAGGTTGAGGCAGAATAGCCACTTGTTAGGGATGCTATGGAGGAGATCGCTGGGTTGGTCTGGAAAAGAGTTCTACACCCTTTCCAATTCTAAGATTCTATGGCTCTATCCTTTTGTGTCTATAAGATTGAGTGGATTTGAGCATCTGGGTCTGGGAATCTGGGGCAAATAAGAAGAGAAAGGTAATTTAGCCCAGTGGTTAAGAGGGTGGGCCCTGTAACCAGGTTGCTTAAGTTTAAATTCTGGCTCTGCCACTTGCTAGCTGTCAGGTCTTGGGTAAATTGCTTTACCTCTCCAAACGGCAATTTCTTCAGCTGTAAAATGAGAATGATAGTAGTACCTATACCTCAGAGGACTGTAGGCACATGCAAATGAGATAATATATGCATAGAATATCACTTAATATGTGTTAGATTTTGTTAATTTTAAGAAAAATACAGCTGGGCATAGTGGCTCACACCTGTAATCCCAGCACTTTGGGAGGTTAAAGCGGGAGGATCGCTTGAGCCCAGGAGTTTGAGACTAGCCAGGGCAACACGGTGAAACCCTATCTCTATGAAAAAATTAAACAGTTAACTGGGTGTGGTGGCACATGCCTATAGTCGCAGCTACTCGGGAGTCTGAGGCAGGAGGGTCACCTGAGCCAGGGAGGTGGAGGTTGCAATGGGCCATGATTTCACCGTTGCACTACAGCATGGGTGACAGAGTGAGACTCTGTCTCAAACAAAACAAAACAAAACAAAACAACAGTCGGTGGATTCCAGCCCATGGGTGACTGCTTAAAACAACAGTCTTATTGAGATGTAATTGTCAGACAATAAGACTGTACATATTTATAGAGCACAATTTGCCAAGTTTTTTCACATGTATACACGTGTTAAGCTGTCACCACAAGATCACGAACATATCCATTACCACATAAAATTTTATTGTGCCCCTTTGTAATCTCTCCATCCCCAAGCAACCTTTGATATGCTGTCACTATAGATTAGTTTCCTAGAATTTTGCATTTCCTAGAATTTTGTATAAATGAGATCATATATTATGTACTCTTCTTTCTGGGGTCTAGCTTCTCTCACTTTGCATGTTACTTTTTGAGATTCATTCATGTTGTGTGTATCAATAGCTATTTACTTTCTGTTGCTAAGTAGTATTCCATTGTGCAGATATGCCACTTTTTTTTTTTTGAGATGGAGTTTCACTCTTGTTGCCCAGGCTGGAGTGCAATGGCATGATCTTGGCTCACTGCAAACTCCGCGTCCTGAGTTCAAGCGATTCTCCTGCCTCAGCTGCCCAAGTAGCTGGGATTACAGGCATGTGCCACCACGTCTGACTAATTTTTGTATTTTTAGTAGATCCAGGTTTTCACAATGTTGGTCAGGCTGGTCTTGAACTCCTGGACCTCAGGTGATCCACCCGCCTTGGCCTCCCAAAGTGCTGGGATTACAGGCATGAGCCACCATGCCTGGCCCCCATTTCGTTTATTCATCATTTGATGGACATTGGCTAATTTCCACTTTTTGCCTATTATGAATGACACTGCTATAAACTTTCCTATACAAGTTTCTGTGTGGACATATGTTTTTATTTCTGGAGTTGTCACCTAGAAGTGGAATGGCTGGGTCACGTGGTAACTCTATGTTGAACGATTTGAGGACCTGCCCAAGTTTTTTCCAGAGTGATTGTACCATTTTACATTCTCAACAGCAGGGTACAAGAGTTCCAGTTCCTCCACATCAGTCACTGCAACCTTGATCTCCTGGGCCCAAGTGACCCTCCCACCTCAGCCTCTCAATTAGCTGGGACCACAGTCGCCTGCCACTACCCCTGGCTAATTTTTAAATTTTTTGTAGAGACAGGGTCTCCCTATGTTGCCCAATGGGGGTGGTTAGTTACCATTTAAATGCAATTGTATATAAATAATTTTTTTTAGACAGTCTTGCTCTGTTGCCCAAGCTGGAGTGCAGTGGCGTGATCTTGGCTCACTGCAACCTCTGCTTCCCGGGTTCAAGCAATTCTCCTGCCTCAGCCTCCCAGGTAGCTGGGATTACAGGTGCGCACCACTACACCTGGCTAATTTTTGTATTTTTAGTAGAGATGGGGTTTCACCATCTTGGCCGGGCTGGTCTTGAACTCCTGACCTCAAGTGATCCACCAGCCTCGGCCTCCCAAAGTGCTGGGATTACAGGCGTGAGCCATTGCACATGGCCCAATTGCATAGAACTAATTTAACTCAGAAAAATTTAACTTAGAAATATTTATATATTTTAATAAATTTTATAAGCTGTGACTATCTTCTAAACCTGTGCAGGGTAAAATGTACATTATTCAGGTGATGGTTACACGAAGATGAGACCTCCCCACTAAGCAATATATTCATATAACAAAATTGTACGTATACCCCTAAATTTACACAAAACACCCCCTGCACATATACATTTTGCTTTATGGATCTCCAACTTTAGTCTGAATAAGACTAAATAACTTTATGGGGAAGATGACATATTGCATCTATATAATTAAATGTAATTTGATATATATAAAATCAGGCACCTTGGCATAACAATCAGGATCCCCAGGTGGGCTTACTGAAAATGGAGCACAGATTCATCTTTGATAAAGATGTATAATTTATTCTAATTCCAAAGTAAACATAATGAGCACACAAAATTTTATTTCAAGTTTCCTTTTAGAAATGTGAGCAAAAATATTTGTTTCAGGATCTAATATGTGATATTTATCTTCTGATGACTACTCTAGCTGTATGTGCTTTGCTGTATGTCAAACACACACCCCTCATTTCCATCATCCTATTGTAATATTTTATTTATTTATTTATATTTATTTTTGAGATAGGGTTTCATTCTGTCGCCCAGGCTGGAGTGCAGTGGCGTGATCCTGGCTCACTGTCACTGCAACCTTGACCTCCTGGGCTCAAGTGACCCTCCCACCTCAGCCTCTTGATTAGCTGGGACCACAGGCGCCTGCCACCACCCCTGGCTAATTTTTAAATTTTTTTGTAGAGACAGGGTCTCCCTGTGTTGCCCAAGGTTGTCTTGAACTCCTTGGGCTCAAGCAGTCCTCCCACCTTGGCCTCCCAAAGTGCTGAGATTACAGGCATGAGCCACTGTGCCTGGCCCCATTGGAATATTTTAGACAGTTCCTAAGTAACAGCTGTCAAATGGACCTGAATATTATATCAATTAGTTTGGATATTACTTTCATATTTGGCTAGCAATGACAACAAAAGGGAGAGATGTGAATGACTGAATAATTTATTTTTGCTTTCTGCTAGTACACGACTTTCCCCGTGTCTATCCCTTCTCCAGTCTTCTATTGTTGTTGTACTTGTTTTTTTCTTCCTCATTGTCTTTGTGATTAGATTAGGGGCACCTGCATCACAATAGACTGTATTAGGGCTTCAAGTCAGCATGCCTGGTTCAAGTCGCATCTTTTTTTTTTTTCTTTTTTTTTGAGATAGAGTCTTGCTCTGTTGCCCAGGCTGGAGTGCAGTGGTGTGAGCTCAATTCACGGCAACCTCCGCCTCCCAGGCTGAAGCAATTCTCCTGCCTCACCCTCCCGAGTATCTGAGATTACATGTGCCCGCCACCACACCCAGGTAATTTTTGTATTTTTGTAGAGATGGGGTTTCACCATGTTGGCCAGGCTGGTCTTGAACTCCTGACCTCAAGAGATTCACCCACCTCGGCCTCCCAAAGTGCGGGGATTATAGGCGTGAGGCACCGTGCCTGGCCTCAAGTCACATCTTGAGGCCTTCTTTTTTTTTTTCTTTTTATTTATTTATTTATTATTATTATACTTTAAGTTCTAGGGTACATGTGCATAACGTGCAGGTTTGTTACATATGTATACTTGTGCCATGTTGGTGTGCTGCACCCATCAACTCGTCAGCACCCATCAACTCGTCATTTACATCAGGTATAACTCCCAATGCAATCCCTCCCCCCAAGGCCTTTCTTTAGCCACCATCCTCAGTGTCAGTTTTTGTTGCTTCCCACTCCCCCAGAAGTTTCTTCCCATCCACTCCTTTGCTGCTCTTACTCAGTCCCTTGCCATCTATCTGCTGACACCCAAATTCCTATTTCCAGTCATCACTCTTCCCCACACTCTAGACTTGTCCCTATTATCCTGAAATAATTATCAATAATGTTCTGATATACTAGTTTCCTATGGCTGCTATAACAAATTACCACAAATGCATTGGCTTGAACAACACAAATTTATTAGCTTGTAGTTCTGTAGTCACAAGTCTGATGTGGGTCTCACTGGGCCAAAATTGAAGGGTCGACAGGCCTGCGTGCCTCTCTGGAGGCTCCAGAGGCGAATCCGTTAGCTTGCTCATTCAGGTTCTTGGCTGAGTTCAGTTCATTGTGACTGTAGGGCTGAAGTCCTTTGTTTCCTTGCTGGCTGTCAGCTGAGGGTCATGCTCGGCTTCTAGAGGCCATACCCATTTCTTGGCACCCGGAAACCTTTGTCTTCAAAGCCAACAATGGCGAGTCCAGTTCTTCTCAGGCCTCATTTCTCCTGCCTCTTCTTCCATCCTTGCATCTCCCTGACCCATTCTTCTGTCTTCCTCTTCCACTTGTGATTTTTTTTTTTTTTTTTTTTTTTGAGACAAAGTCTCGCTCTGTTGCCCAGGCTGGATTGCAGTGGTGTGATCTTGGCTCACTGCAACCTCCACCTCCTGGGTTCAAGGGATTCTCCTGCCTCAGCCTCCTGAGTAGCTGGGATTACAGGCATGTGCCACCACATCTGGCTAATTTTTGTATTTTTAGTAGAGGCGGGGTTTCACCATGTTGGCCAGGCTGGTCTCAAACCCCGACCTTGAATGATCCGCCTGCCTTAGCCGCCCAAAGTGCTGGGATTACAGCTGTGAGCCACCGTGCCTGGCCCCACTTGTGATTTTAAGGATTGTGATTAGATGGGGCCCACTCAACGAATCCAGGAGAATCCCTCCATCGCAATGTCTGTAACAGTAATCACATCTGCAAAGTCTCTTTTGTCATGAAAGGTAACATATTCACAAGTTCTGGGGGTTAAGGTGTGGACATCTTTGGTGGGGGCCATTATTCTGCTCACCATGACTGGTTTGGACAATTACACAGACAGCATGTGCTCCAGCCCACTGTCTACTTGACTGCTCTACTTGCATGTCTCATGGGCATTTTGAATTTAACATGTCCAAAACAGAACTTTTAATTCCTCCCCATCAAAACTCTGTCCCTCCTCCGTCTTCCTCACATCAGCAAATGGCAAGATCATCTACCTGTTCTCAAGTCAAAAGGCAAAAACCAGCCAGGCTCAGTGGCTCACATCTGTAATCCCAGCACTTTGGGAGGCCGAGGCAGGCCTTGATCACTTGAGCTCAGAAGTTCGAGACCAGCCTGGGCAACATGATGAGATCCCATGTCTACAAAAAATACAAAAATTAGCCAGGCATGGTGGTGCATGCCTATAATCCCAGCTACTCGGGAGGCTGAGGTGGGAGGATTGCTTGAACCTGGGAGGCGGAGGTTGCAGTGAGCCGAGATTGCGCCACTGCGCCACTACACTCCATCCTGGGGGAGCAGAGTGATATCCTGTCTCATGAAAACAAACAAAAACCAAAAACCTAGGTGCCACCCTTGACTCCTTTCTTTAACTCCCTACATTCAATCCCTCAGCAAATCATGCTGAGTCCACCTCCAAAATACATCTTGAACTCATTCATTCCTCTCCATCTTTATTGCCACCATTCTAGTCCACGCCATCCTTTCTTGCTTGGACTTCCGAAATTGCTTCTTAACTGGTCTTCTCACTCACAGCCTTGCTTCCCTCCAATCCATGTTCCACACAGCAACTGAGAAATCTTTTAAAAAATCAAAGTTAGATTGTGTCGCTTTTCTGCTTAAAAACCTTCAATGCCTCCCCACAGCATTTAGAATAAAATTTGACTTCTTGTTCTGGCCCACGTGGCCACATAAGATCTGGCTCTCTCTCTCCAATCTCATGTCATCCTGCTCTCTCACCACACTCTGGCTACCCTTACCTCCTTTCTGTTCACAAAGGCTTTCCCACTGCCACACTTCTGCACTTGTTCTTCCCTCTGCCAGGAATGCTCTTCTCCCTCGTTCTTTTTTTTCTTTCTTTTTTCTTTTCTTTTCTTTCTTTTTTTTTTTTTGAGACAGAGTCTCGCTCTGTCACCCAGGCTGGAGTGCAGTGGTGCGATCTTGGCTCACTGCAACCTCCACCTCCTGGGTTCAAGGGATTCTCCTGCCTCAGCCTCCTGAGTAGCTGGGATTACAGGCGTGTGCTACCACACCTGGCTAATTTTTGTGTTTTTAGTAGAGACGGGGTTACACCATGTTGGCCAGGCTGGTGTCAAATTTCTGACCCCAAGTGATCCGCCTGCCTTGGCCTCCCAAAGTGCTGGGATTACAGGCGTGAGTCACTGCGCTGGCCCCCTTTTTTTTTCTTTTTTGTAGGGCAAGTCAAGTGAAGCAGTGGGAGTGGGAAGAACAAAGAAATCTGTAGCAGGTTGTGGTCAATTACTTGTAAACATCACTGCACTTTGACCAGCCCTCCCTAGTTCTTTGCATAGTTGGCTCATTCTCATCCTTCAGGTCTCATCTCAAATGTCACCTGTCAGAGTAGACTTCTCTGGCTCCATGATTTAAAATATTCCCCTGTGGCTTCAACTGGGGAGGCAGAGGTTGCAGTGAGCTGAAATCGCGCCACTGCACTCCAGCCTAGGTGACAGAGTGAGACCCTGTCTCAAACAAAACAAAACAAAAACCAAAAATAAAATATTCCCCTTACCTCCACATAATTCTCTAATAAAGCACCCTGTATATAAGCACCCTTGTAACATTACAGTCCATGATTACCTAAATTATTGATTAGTTTACTTGTTTATTGACTGCCACTCTCACTAGAATATAAGCTCCTTGAGGGCAAGGACCTTATCTGCCTTTTGTGCCACTGTGTCTGTAGTAACTAACAGTTGTTGAATAAATGCACAAAGCTACTCTTCTTGCTCTGACCCACTTTTGCTTGCTTCCATCTCTGTGACACTGCATATGCCCTGCCTTTAACCTGCAATGTCTTCCTACTCATGACCAATACATATCCCTTAACTTCCTTCAAAACTTAGCTCAAGACTCATGGCTGAGTGCGGTAGGCCATGCCTGTAATCCCAGCATTTTGGGAGGCTGAGGCAGGTAGATCACCTGAGGTCACGAGTTCAAGACCAGCCTGGACAACATGGTGAAACCCCCCTCTCTACCAAGAAAATACAAACATTAGCCGGGCATGGTGGCAGGCGCCTGTAGTCCCAGCCACTCAGGAGGCTGAGGCATGAGAATCACTTGAACTGGGAGGTGGAGGTTGCAGTAAGCCAAGATTGCATCTCTGCACTCCAGGCTGGGTGACAGAACGATACTCTGTTTAAAAAAAAAAAAAAAAAGACTCACAACCTCCCCAAATCCCTGTTGATCACTAGTCTCTCTCCCATGTGATGATCCCTTTAGTTTTTTATTCACTAAGTTTGTATAGAGCTCCTTGGCAATCTTATGAACAGTTGGTACTACATTATCATGCCTTTGCTTGTATTTGCTTTGTAATCAGTCATTTCATATATGTAGGTACGTTTTGTTCCTTAAGACCATAAATTCCTCCTGAGTCAATATTACATCACACATCGTTATAATCCTTCTCAAGTACTTAGTTCAGTGTGGTGCTCACTGTCAGCCATAAAGCAGAAAGGCAGAACTCTCTTTTCATACTTCCAAGAAAATGAAATTAGCTGGAAGTTTATTTTAGAAACAGAACAAAAGTTTTAGAGCTCTTCTGAAATTAGAAAAATCAGGCATATTATTTTCTCCACTTAATTTAATGAAGAAAAAATCAAAACTGCAGCTCAGAAAACATTTCTGTGCATGACAACTGCAAGAGCTTAGCTATCTATTTAATAATACTTGTGGAAGGGCGGGGTGCGGTGGCTGACACCTGTAATCCCAGCACTTTGGGAGGCCAACGTGGGCAGATCACCTAAGGTAAGGAGTTCGCGACCAGCCTGGCCAACATGGTGAAACCCCGTTTCTACTAAAAATACAAAATTTAGTCAGGCATGGTGGCGGGTGCCTGTAATCCCAGCTACTCGGGAGGCTGAAGCTGGAGAATTTCTCGAACCCGGGAGGAAGTTGCAGTGAGCTGAAATCATGCCATTGGACTCCAGCCTGGGTGACAATTTTTTTTTCAAAAAAAAAAAAAATTACTTGTGGAAGAATACACAAGATATTATCATGAAATAATGTGAGGTTAGGATTTTAGAGTTAGTTAAAAAAAAGGAAAACATATTTTTGCAGCTTTCATAACTGTTTGAAAAGTTGTCTGTTTCAAGGAAAATAAAGAGTAATAAACATGAACTGTTCACTCTGGGTAAAGAATCTGCCACCCTCCAAACTCTAACAGATTGAGCTACAGATGAGATTTCCATGTGTGTGTGTTAACTGCCATTCTCCATAAAACAGAATGCCGCAGCAGTTGGAAAAGTGAATTATTTTGGTATACTTAAATAGGATAAGGCTCTGAGAGTTTACAGATTTGGCCAGTATGTATTTGACCATAGTTTTATAACTCAGACTAGCAATAAATGACCAACACATCGTTTTTTCTTTGGAAAATACATTTAATCAGAAAAAATACTTGCAACATACTGAAAATCTCTGTGTAGGAGTGTGTGTGTGTGTATAAATTAACAATTTAATGTTGGATATTAATGCATTTTTAAGTGCATAGATAGGTGCTATTTGAAAAATATAGTTATTTAAACTTTACATAGAATCTCTAAGGTGGAACAGTCCTGAAATTTGATTTTTAGGAAGTTTGATACAGATGATTAGGTTAAAGTGTTTATAGTCAGTTACATTCTTTTGGGTATGTGTGTCAAATGTTCCATTTGATCCTTTCTAGGCAACTGGGACATCTTTGAGAATAACTTGACTAAATAATTTATTTTCAGGGTAGGCTTGCAAAGCAAGTTAAAAAGGCAGAGAATTTAGGCCACTGAACTGTACATGACTTCAATCAGAAGTTCTTTGGGGGGATAATTAAGCAGTCATGGTATAAACTGTCTTTGTGAAACACAAGATTTATAAGCCTGGGATGCTTCAAATTTCAAAAAATAAGGATGACTCTACTACAATGGTGATAGCTTTTAAATGTTCGTTATTTTCATTTAGTTTCTGATAAGGCATAATTTACACTGTGGTGTGTGTACTCAGAAGTCAGCAAAAATTTGAGTTCAAGAAAGATTGTACTGGGGCAGGGTGCAGTGGCTCACACCTGTAATCCTAGGGCTTTGGGAGGCCAAGGCAGGAGGACTGCATGAGCCCAGGAGTTCAAGACCAGTCTGGGCAACATAGCAAGACCCCCGTCCCCCCGCCCCCACAAAAAAAAAAAAATTAGCTATGTGTGGTGGTGTGCACCTATGGTCCCAACTCTCAGGAGGCTGAAGCAGGAGGATGTCTTGAGCCCAGGAGTTCGAGGCTGCAGTGAGCTATGATTGTGTCATTGTACTCCAGCCTGGGTGACAAAGCAAGACCCTATCTCTAAAAACAAAACAACAACAGACTGTATTGGAAAGTCTCTGGTCAAACTGAGTGAAACTAGGCTGATGTTGGTTTGTGCAAGCTTTGCACTGACTACAAGTGACCCAGTGGCTGACCTCACTCAGCCACTTCAATTACCTGTTGCTTTGAGATGTCATGGCAATGCCCTTTGGTGTCATGTTTCTATTCAGAGCGTAAATTGTACATTTTATCACTGCTAGACTCTGGTTATAAAATCTCGTGGAATGCCATCATGATACACTCTTGTTGGGAAACCTTCTCATGGTGCAGGTGTCCACAGGGACATCAGTTTGGAGATTTGAGGTGGTGCATGGCCAAACCGTCTCATTTCCCAGAGCAGCAGATAACAGTAGCTTCTCATCCCTTCTCAGGTGTACAGTTATGAGGCTACATTTATCTGTGATTGCAACACGCTGTCAGTCAGTGCACTTCTAGTTCCATTCCATTTTATAGAGTTGGTTTTTTAGACTTCAGTTTTCTCGTTTTGAAGAACTTCTTTAATTCTCGTAATTCCTGTGGCTGCAAACTCTGATCGACTCCTGGGGTCAATTTATAGCTCAGTGGAGACAGAATGTAACCATTTTGATAAAGACAGATTCTCTTGCAGAACTCAAAGGTGCTAAACATAATTCCAAAATATGGAGCTATCTGTTAAAACCGAAAATGAAAATCAAGTTAAATTCTTAAAAAGAAAACATCAATGTGTCTGCAGTCAACTTGGATCAGAGTAAATTATCTTGTAAAGTGAGATAATGGTGGTGGCAACACAAATGGTAACTCTTTTTGGAATCAGGGAAGATGGCAAAAGGAAAGCTGGTTCAGTGTGGGTTGGGAGAGGAATGACAGTGATTGAAGGGCATGACCTGCCTGGGAGGCGCTGGATCTGGGTCATATGCATGCAGACTATCTGATACTGCCTGTCACCATATGCTGACCTTGACTGGAATCATTTACATGCCAGCTAGTGCAAGGTTAGTCCAGAGTGCTTAACTTTTTTTTTTGGTCATGGAGTTCTTTGGGAATATGATGCACATATGCATATACACATATATTTTTTGCATAGAATTTTAGGATGAGGGGTTAGGTTCCCCTTAGGGGCCTATGAACCTCCATATTAGATATCTCTGCACTAAATGCTCAGCTCCTCTGGAATGGGGTATAAGATACTCCACCACTGCACAGGTTCCTTCTCTACAGGGCTAACAGACAGTGTGCATTCATGGGCCTTGTGCTACCCATTAGTGCTAGAGGGGGTTTTCCAAGCAAACTGTGGTGGGGTTGGGGTGACAAAAGAAGAGGGTAGAATTGGAAGAGGCAGAGGAGCAGCGGAGACTGGTGGCTCTTCTCACCTTCAGTAAATTGGCTGTCAATCCATTCCAGAGCCCCAGGATCCCCTGGGCCTTCACTATCTGCCGGAAGCAGTCCACTGCTCCTGAGAAATGGACATCTACTCCTCCACTGTGCGGGAGGTAGGGGCTCTGAGCCTGGCAGGGAACAGAAGCTGGGATGAGGTGAGTGAAACACTAGGAAATAAATGTCCTAGCAGAAGGAGCCAGGGTCTCAAGTCTACACTCTGGATGCTGGGCTCCTGGCCAAGATGATGGCAAAGAATGGCTGCTGTGGGGTTCTTCTTGTTCTATGGGCTTAGAATGGATATTAACATGCAATACAATCATGATACCCTGTCCATATATTTGTGGTTTATTTTGCCTGGATGGAAGCAGACATTTGGGACAGATTCAATTTCATACTTACATTCCCTCCCAACCTATGCCTTCTGGACATGATAAACATAATCCCATGCCCTTAGCCTTTTTAAAGTCTTCTTCTGTTTCCTTGTCTTTACTGGTCCTTCCCCTGTGGAGCTCCCAAGTGGAGGCTGTTCATTTCTCCACCTCATAGATGTGACAAGGTGGGGAGCAGAGCGATGGTGGCATTCTTCTCGCTCTCTGTTGCTGTTCCCAAACCCTTCCTCCTTCACTCTCATGACAGAAGCACTTAGCTGGGGCTGATGTCACTGAACCGTACTCCTTGGCCTACTATGATCTACTAATCTGGCCACTCTCCCACATTCATTGAAGACTGTGACACCTGGTTGCTCACCTTCTCCTAGCCTTGCCATCATCTTAGGTAACTTTGGCATCTATAAAGATGACCCAGCCCATGACCATTTTCTGGCCTTTGGCTTCAGTGATCCTCACCTTTATACCATTTTGGCCACCCCTTGGATATCATCACCACCTTCAGAGCCATCCTGACCGAACCCTATTATTACCAAAATGCTCCATCTCTGAAAGGAACGTTTTATCCTTTAATAATATTATTTTTTTTTGAGACAGAATCTCACTCTGTTGCCCAGGCTGGTGTGCAGTGGCACAATCTCAGCTCACTGCAGCCTCCACCTCCCAGGTTCAAGTGATTCTCCTGTCGCAGCCTCCACCTCCCAGGTTCAAGTGATTCTCCTGTCACAGCCTCCCGAGTATCTGGGACTACAGGTGCACAACACCACACCTGACTAATTTTTATATTTTTAGTACAGACGGAGTTTCATGATGTTGACCAAGCTGGTCTGAAACTCCCGGCCTCAAGTGATCCGCCTGCCTCGGCCCCCCAAAATGCTAGGATTACAGGCATAAGCCACTGCATCCAGCCATCCTCTTAGAAAAATCATTTTACGATCAGATGAAATGACTTTTCAATATACCATCTACATATAAAACTGGTACTACCTGTCCACTATGAAGGGGATGTCCCCTCATACCTGGCTTTCAGAAATGGTGTTGAGTTTAGATTAAGCTATGCATGTACTTTGGTTTGTTTCTGAAACATTTACTTGGGGCTATATGGCATTCTGTGGCAATGGAAGCAAGACTATCAATGTGGGAGAGGAGGTGTGGTACAGCAGTAAGAAGAGCACAACTCTGGAGTTGAGCAGCTTCATTTCGAGTCCTAGTTTCTTCACTTACTTGGCCCTGTGATCCTAGGCAGCTTATCTAACCTTCAGAGCATTCACTGCCTTTTAATACTTGGAATAATTTACTTATTTATTTCCTTTATTTATCTGCTCCTTCCCTGCAACTAGAATTTCAGCTACATGTAAGGAGGGATTTTTTGGTCTGTTTTATTGACTTCTGTATCCTTAGTATCCTTAACACACAGAAGATATTTAATAAACATTTGAATAAATGAAATGTATTCCATTGTCGACCTCCAGGTTGCCAAATCCAGTGGCTCTTTTTGGCTATATTAATACTGGATTTTTTAGGGGGCAATATTTGGCACTGATATCCAGCAACTCTTTTGGTCCTCCTCAATTTATATACCTTTTCTAGGAAATTCTACCATAGCTTTTGCTTTAAACACCTCCTATAGGCAGATGGCTCCCAAATCTTTATCTTTGGCTCTGACTTCCCACTGACCTCCAAAACCAAGCACCCAACTGCCTACTGGACAGCTCTACCTGGATAGTACACAAGTACTCAAAACTCGACACACCTAGAACCCATTGTTGCCTTTCTCCTTGACGGTGTCAGATTTATTCTTTCTTCTGTATTTCTTATCTCAGTGATGAATGGCCCAACTCTTTAACAAGCTACCCCAAACCAGAAACCTGAGATTCCTTCATTTTGCCCACCCTTACTGCCCTATCCAAGCAATCATCAAGTCCTATCAATCTTGTCTTCTAAATAGAGCATTTCTCAAATGCAGCTCCTCCTCTCCATCCCCACTGGCACTCCCATAATTCAGGCTACCACCATCTCATGTGGGCATTACTGCAGCAGTCTGTTACTGGCCTCTTGGACCCACTCTTGTCCTGTTCAATTATTTTCTTTTCTTTTTTCTTTTTCTTTTCTTTTCTTTCCTTTTTTTTTTTTTTTTTTTTTTTTTTTTTTTTTTTTTTTTTTT
>NW_016818710.1:32406-37904 GCF_001698545.2 Rhinopithecus bieti
TTTTCCGAGACAGAGTCTTGCTCTGTTTCCCAGGTTGGAGTGCAATGGTGCAATCACGGCTTACTGCAGCCTCAACCTCCTGGGCTCAGGTGATCCTCCCACCTTAGCCTCCCTGGTAGCTGGGACTACTGGCGTGCGCCACCACGCCCTGCTACTTTTTGTATTTTTTGTAGAGACAGGGTTTCCCTATGTTGCCCAGGCTGGTCTCGAATTCCTGGGCTCACGTGATCCTCCCACCTTGGCCTCCCAAAGTGCTAGGATTACAGGTGTAAGCCACCACATGCAGCCTCCCATTCATTCTTCTTCCTTTTTTTTTTTTTTTTTTGAGACAGAGTCTCACTCTGTTGTTCAGACTGGAGTGCAGTCACATGATCTCAGCTCACTGCAACCTCTGCCTCCTGGGTTCAAGCGATTCTCCTGCCTCAGCCTCCTGAGTAGCTGGGATTACAGGTGCATGCCATCACACCTGCCTAATTTTTGTATTTTTAGTAGAGACGGGGTTTCCCTGTGTTGGGCAGGCTGGTCTTGAACTCCTGACTTCAGGCGATCCACCTGCCTTAGCCTCCCAAAGTGCTGGGATTACAGGTGTGAGCCACCATGCCTGGCCTCATTCTTTATACTATAGCCAGAACGCATTTCTAAGATTCCAATTCAGACCACTGACTCCTTTACTGACTTTTTACTGCCTATAGGATAAAATCTAAGCTCCTTAGAATGACATGTAAGGCCCTTCATGACTTTTCCAGCATGAAAAGCATCACTCACCCCAATCATACTGACTGCACTCCTTAGCTCTTTTTTATACTCCCATTATCCCCTGTAAAACCTATTTATTTATTTGCATATTTATTGATACTTACTATATGCCAGACACTCAGGATACATTAGTGAACCAAACAGACAAAAGTCCCTGTTCCTATAAAGCTGAAATTCTAATTGCAGGGGAAGAGTAGACAAAGAAAATAAAAAAGCAAATTATGCCAAATACTAAGAGGAGGTGAGTGCTCTGGATAAAATAAAAGCAGGGGGAACATAGGGAGTGTCTGGAGGATGCTAAAGTTTTATTAGGGTAATCAGAGAAGAACCTCACCAAGAAGATGGCTTTTTGGAGATCTGAAGGAAGTGAGGAAGCAAGTTGTACAGATATCTTCAAAGGCCCTGGGACAGGAGCATGTTTGGGGTGTTACAGAGGCAATGAGAGGCCAATGTGGTGGTAATGGAATGAACAAAATAGAGAGTAATGGGATATGACTTCAGAAAAGTGAATGGTGGCTAGGTCATATAAGGCTGGTAGGGCACACACACAGTAAGCATTTTGCCTTTTACTGAGAAGATGGGTCACTGGGGGGCGGTTATGAATAGAAGAATGGCATGACCTAATTTATATTTTCACATGATCACTTTGGCTGCTGTGTTGAAAAAGACTCAAGGATGGAGGGAAAAGTAGGATGGAGACTAGTTAGGAGATTACTAGAGTAATTTAGGCAAGAGATGATGGTAGCTTGGACTGGGATGCTAGTGGTGGAGTGGTGAGCAGTGGTCAGACTCCATATATTCTGAAGGTGGAGTCAACAGGATTGGCTGATGGACTGGATGAGGGTGTGAGAGGAGAGTCAAGGATGGCTCTAAAGTTTCTGGCCTGAGTGACGGGATAGATGGAAGTGCCATGAACTGAGATGGAGGATGCTATGGGAGAAGCAAGTTGGCTTTTTGTTTTTGTTTGTTTTTTGAGGGTGGGTGAAAACATCAGGAGTTCAACTGTGCAATGCCTGTTAGCCATTCAAATGGAGATGGGGAGTCTGGAGTTCAGGGGAGAGGTCAGGGCTGGAGACATAATTAGGGAGTCATCAGTACACGGATGGTATTTAAAGCAAGGAGACCAGATGAGATCAGTTAGCGTTTGAGCCTGGGGGTACTTCCACATTTAGAGGTCAAGGGAATAGTAGGCCCAGAAAAGAAGACTGAGAAGGAGCAGTCAGTGAAGAAGGAAAAAGGAAAGTGTGGTGTCCAGGAAGCCGAATGAAAGTGGTATGTCAAGGAGGAGGGAGTGGTGAGCTGCTGAGGGCCCAGTAAGATGAAGACTGAGAAGTGACCATTGGATCTAAACACATGGAGGTCACTGGTTATCATAAATAGAGAAGTTCTGGCTGGGTGCAGTGGCCCACATGTGCAATCCCAGCACTTTGGGAGGCCGTGGTGGGAGGATTGCTTGAGCCCAGGAGGTCAAGACCAGCCTGGGCAACATAGTGGGACCCCTATCTCTGCACAAAATATAAAAATTAGCTGGGTGTGGTGGTGCACACCTATAGTCCCAGTTACTTGGGAGGCTGAGGTGGGAGGGTTGCTTGAGCCCGTTAGGTTGAGGCTGCAGTGAGCCATGATTGTGCCACTGTACTCCAGCCTGGGCGATAGAGTGAGTCCCTGTCTCAAAAAATAAAAGAGAAGTTTATTGGGTGGTGGAGCAAAAGTCTGACTGGAATGGATTCAAGAGAGAATGGGGCCGGGCACGGTGGCTCATGCCTGTAATTCTAGCACTTTGGGAGGCCAAGGCAAGTGGATCACCTGACGTCAGGAGTTCAAGACCAGCCTGGCCAATATGGCAAAACCCTGTCTCTGCTAAAAATACAAAAATTAGTCAGGCATGGTGGTGGGCACCTGTAATCCCAGCTACTCAGGAGGCTGAGTCATGAGGATTGCTTGAACCTGGGAGGTGGAGGTTGCAGTGAGCCGAGATCACGCCACTGCACTCCAGCCTGGGAGACCGAATGAGACTACTCTGTCCAAAAAAAAAAAAAAAAAAAAAAAAAAAAAAAAAAGGAAGAAGAGAAAGATTGGAGATGGTGAATATAGACAACTCTTTCAAAGAGGCCTCTTTCACAATTGTACTGTAATCATGTCCAATTTACATATCTGTTTGTCATAGTGTTCTGTGAACTCTATGAGGACTGGGTCTTTTTAATTTCCGTGTCTCTAGTGCCTTAACCAGCAGTTGATATTTGCAGAAAACAAATATTAAAATTCATTTCATTTCTCTCTTCACAAGACAGATGGTTCTATTTTACTAAGATGTAATGGCATAGTACAGAATATCACACATGTAGTCCATATTACTATTGCCACTACTGATACATAGCTGCTGACATTTATTGACTGCTTATGTGTCTGTTGCAGTTGAGGAAACTGAGGCTTCGGGACAGGTTAAGTGATTTGACCAAGGTCATACAGCAGGTAATGAACACATTTCATTGTTAGTTGTTTCCTGTCTCTTTTCCTCAGGTTACTATGAGACCTGTGATGGCTAGGACCACATTTTACTTAGCTTTTCTCTCTTTCACCCTCCTTAAAAATCTGTAGAAGAATGAATTACAATCAGAGAAGCTGTGTGAAAACTCGATTTTACTGATTCAAATCAGGCTTTCTGGACTTTTTTTTTTTTTTTTTTTTTGAGATGCAGTCCCACTCTGTCACTCAGGCTAGAGAGCAGTGATGTGATCTCAGCTCACTGCAACCTCTGCCTCCCCGATTCAAGCAATTCTCCTGCCTTGGCCTCTCGAGTAGCTGGGACTGCAGGTGCATGCCACCACACCCAGCTAATTTTTTGTACTTTTAGTAGAGGTGGGGTTTCGCTATGTTGGCCACGCTGGCCTCAAACTCCTGACCTCAGGTGATCTTCCTGCCTCGGCCTCCCAAATTGCTGGGATTACAGGCATGAGCCACCTCTTTGTTGCCCCTGACCATGAAAGCTGGCTCTTTCTTGCTCTCCTTCTGATTACTAGATCCCCAAGGCCTTGATTACTTTAGGCTCTGATAACGCAGATCCCTAAACCAGAGATCCAAATCTGAAAGGGACCCTAAGATCTTCCCTTCCAATTATTCGTTTCACAAACGAAAACCTACGACCTGGAGAAGCAGAGCAACTTAACCAAAGCCCCCAGCTGGTGCGTAGCAGAGGCAGGCCTAGAGGTCAGATGCTCTGCCTACTGGGCCACTGCAATCTGCACTCCAGGATCCTGCCTCCTGGTGACTCTGTGACCTTGGCCTCTAGGCTCCAAGGCTTTGTACTACAACTTATGCCACACCTGATAGTCACATAACTCATGCCCTTGCAGGACACCCCACCCCACTACTGTTGCTGCATAACCCTGCAATGCCAGTCATCATCTTGTCCAAGTTAGACTTCAGCTTCTCTCATGATCCTCAACTATAAGGACATTCAATACAGCACATAGTAAAAGGCCACTAATTCCAACTAGTGGGTATGTATAGGCGGGGAGTCGGCCTAAATGAGTGAAATCTAAATTATGAAATTTTGGAAAGACACTCCATTTTATTATATATGACTGGAACTAGATTAATGAAAGGCAACCTAGTAGAGACACTTTTCAGGCCTTACTTTCATGCATGGTTGAGTGATCTGTGGAAGCCTAGGTAGAGCACGAATGTTCTGCATGTGGGTTTTAGCATCACACACACCTGGATTGGAACCCTTGTCTCTCTACTCACTAGCTATTTGATCTTAAGCAAGTTCCTTAACTTTTCTTTTTTTTTTTTTGGAGACAGGGTCTTACTCTGTCACCCAGGCTGTAGTGCAGTGGCATGATCTTGGCTCACTGCAACCTCTACCTCCTGGGTTCAAGCGATTCTCCTGCCTCAGCCTCCTGAGTACCTGGGATTGCAGGCACGTGCCACCACACCTGGCTAATTTTTGTATTTTTAGTAGAGACAGGGTTTTGCCATGTTGGCCAAGCTGGTCTCAAACTCCTGACCTCAAGTGATCCACCCACTCGGCCTCCCAAGGTGCTGGGATTACAGGCGTGAGCCACCGCACCCAGTGAGTTCCTTAACTTCTCTGAGCTTCAAATTCCTTATTTCAAAAATGGGAGTGATAATACCTAGCTCTTAGAGTTGCTGTAAACATTAAATAAGACAATGAAGAGTGCCAGCAACATTATAAGTGTCAATAATGTTAGCCATTATTAGTAATAAATAGGTACTTCAGCAGGCTTTAAAAGCAGCTTCTTTTGGTAAACAGTTTAAATATCCCTATAATTATGCTGTTTATATGACTAATTTGCTTACTAAGCCCTGGGTTATTAGAATTTTAGGTTGGTGGCATGCAAATTAATGCAATTTCACAATTCTTTATTTTATTTTAATGATTGTTATATCTTTCCTCATTAATCCAGCTCAAAGGATCAATATTCTATGCTTTAAAAATATAGAATGCCTGGGTGCGGTGGCTCATGCCTATAATTCCAGCACTTTGGGAGGCTGAGGCTGGCAGATCGCTTGATCTCAAGAGTTCAAGACCAGCTTGGGCAACATGATGAAACCTCATCTCTACAAAAGAAAAAAAATTAGCCAGGCATGGTGGCATGTACCTATAGTCCCAGCTACTCAGGAGGGCGTAGCTCCTGAGGTAGGAGGATAGACTGAGCCCAGGAGGCTGAGGCTGCAGTGAGCCAAGATTGTACCACGGCACTCCAGCCTGGGCAACA
>NW_016818710.1:38505-44115 GCF_001698545.2 Rhinopithecus bieti
AAAAAAAAAAAAAAAAAAAAAGATTTCTCTATCAAGGTGAAGGGTGAAACTAGAGTTATGCCTTCTCTTTAAGGTGCAGTGACAAGCAAACACAGATGATCGTGAGAAACAGAATATGAAATGGACAAGCTGAATCTCCCAGCCTGGTTGTAATCCCAGCTACTTGGGAGGCTGAGGCAGGAGAATTGCTTGAACCCGGGAGGCAGAGGTTGCAGTAAGCTGAGATTGTGCCACTGCATTCCAGCCTGGGTGACAGAGTGAGACTCTGTCTCAAAAAAAAAAAGAGAGAGAGAGAATGGGAAGAGAAAGAGTGGAGATGGTACATAAATACAGACAACTCTTTCAAAGAGTTCTCTTTCACAATTGTACTGTAATCATGTCCAATTTACATGTCTGTTTTTCCTAGTGTTCTATGAACTCTGTGAGGACTGGGTCTTTTTAATTTCCATATCTCTAGTGCCTTAACCAGCAGCTGACACATGACCGGTGCTCAATGAATGGCTTGCTGAATGAGTACATAAAATGCTCAGTATAAAAGTGGGCTGGAATTTTTAAAGCATTTTCACATAATTTTATGCATGAGTTATAAAAATGGAGGATCAAGACTTATACAATGTAATGTAGAATCTTTGTAGAAGACAAATATCAAAATTCATTTCATTTCTCTCTTCATAAGACACTGTAGATGGTTCTGTTTTACAGTAGGCAAAATGGCTAGGGGTCTTCAAAATGGCTGGATGTCTTACTTTAAAGTGTTTCCTTTAGCATTGTTCAGATTCAAGCTCCTTTCCTTATTACCCTCTCAGTAAAGAACTGTTACCAAAGGGATACTAAGCCTCCTTCTCCCTTACAAAGAATCTGCCTAATCACAAGCCTTCAAGTTCCTCCTGCTAATGTAAGACTGAAATATTGAAAAGAGGAAATTATGTTCATGCAGGAAAGTAACCTCCTTATTTTACTACCAAATGAGATGATTGATTTATCATCTGCCAGTTTCTGGTAAGAACTGTAAAAAGCCCCGAGTCATGAGTCAAGGGAATCATTCTGTAATCTAGTGCTCCCCACAGCTAAAACAAAAAGACACTAAGTAACACGAATTACATAACAGGTCAATTATAATCAACTTGTGATAAATCAAGACCCATCTATAGCCAGTCTTAGGACCTTAACAATCTTCCAAATTTCTTGACTGAACTCTACCTGCACTGCCAAGGCACCAGTGTGTATGTGGATTGTTGCAGCAGTTTTCTTAGCAATCTTGCCTTCTCCTGCTGAGAGTTCATTCTTGTACAGTGATTAATTAATTTTTTTTTTTTTTTGAGATGGAGTCTTGCTTTGTCACCCAGGCTGGAGTGCAGTGGCGCAATCTCAGCTCATTGCAACCTCTGTCTCCCGGGTTCAAGCGATTCTCCTGCCTCAGCCTCCTGAGTCGCTGGGATTACAGGCATGCACCACCATGCCAGGCTAATTTTTTTGTATTTTAGTAGACACGGGGTTTCACCATGTTGCCCAGCTGGTCTTGAACTCCTGACTTCATGTGATCCACCTGCCTCAGCCTCCCAAAGTGCTGGGATTACAGGCGTGAGGCACTGTGCCTGGCCACGTACAGTGATTTTTAAAAATCAGATCCTTTTACTCACCTGCTTAAAACATTTTAATGACTTTACATCACTCTTAGAATAAAATCTAAATTTCTTACTGGAGCCTACAAGCCATAGTACTAATATGGTGGTAAAGTTTAACAACTGGTTCTCTGGGGGAAAATAAAGAAAAAGGGCTGAATTGTAGCATTTACCAATTTCAACAGCATCAGTACTCCTACTATGGCTGATTTCAGGCTGCCAAATGTGAAGTCAACCAGCTCCCAAATTTCCTGAAATTTAACAGTCAGTTTTCCTGAGCCAGTAGGAAGTGGTTCCAGCATGCTTGTAGGCTACAAGGTCCTATATGATCTGCTCTGCCCACCTTTTTTTTTTCCTTTTCAAATATTTTTTAGGTTGGGTGCGGTGGCTCACACCTGTAATCCCAACACTTTGGGAAGCCAAGGTGGGCGGATCACTTGAGGTTGGGAGTTTGAGACCAGCCTGGCCAATATGGTGAAACACCATCTCTACTAAAACACAAAATTAGCCGGGTGTGGTGGTGCATGCCTGTAGTCCCAGCTACTCGGGAGGCTGAGGCACGAGAATGGCTTGAACCCAGGAAGCAGAGGTTGTAGTGAGGCAAGATCACACTATTGCACTCCAGCCTGGACATCGCAGCAGACTCTGTCTCAAAAAAAAAATTTTTTTTTTTAGCAGAGATGTGGTGTCACTATGTTGCCCAGGCTGGAGTGGGCAACGCAGGCTATTCACAGGTGCAATCCCACCTACTGATCAGCACAGGAGTTTTGATCTGCTGTTTCCAACCTGGGCTGGTTCACCCCTCCTTTGGCAACCTGGTGGTCCCCCACTCCCAAGAGGTCACCATAGTGATGCTGAACTTAATGTGGACATCTGATTAGCTGAGTGCTCTACAGTCCAGAACTCTTGGGCTCAAGTGATCCTCCTGCCTCAGCCTTCCTAGTAGCTGGGACCACAGGCATACACCACCATGCCTGACCCTCCCACCTTTTCAACTTTATCTTGGGTCACTCTTTTGTTACCCAAGGGTCACAAAACCCTTCAACTGCGCTGGCCTTCTTTCTGTTCTCCTCTGCTTGATGATTTCCAAATTTCTATGTGTATCTCTCCTCTGAGCCACAGGATCATGTTGTCAACTACCTACTTGACATTGCCACTCAGAAGTCTACTGAACATCTGAAACTTTGTATGTCCTAATCAGAACTCTTGATTTTGCTCCACTCCAATCTTGACTGTCCTCTAGTTTTCCTCATGTCAGCAAATGGCACTGTCATCAACCTACTTGCTCAGGCCCAAAACCTGAGTTACTTTTAAGTTTTCTCTGTCTCTCACCTTTCTCCATCACTAGCCAAGTTCCAGTGACTCCAAATTTGTTTACTTTTCTTCTGTTCCACTCTCACCCTAGTCCAAGCTACCATCATCTTTTGCCCATACTACTACAACTGTTACTAGCTGGTCTACCTGCCCTTATCCCCCATCTAGCAGTCAGAGTGATTTAATCATTTTACTCCCTTGACTTCAACTCTTCAGTGGGTCCCCCATTATCATCAGGATAAACTCCAGGCTCTTTAATCTGGCTTACCAGGTGCTCCATGACCTGGCCTCTGCCTACTGCTCAGTCTGATCTCTTGCTGCTACCTGCATTATAATCTGTGCTTTGGATACTTTTCAAGTCTACTCCTAGTACCTCACATCATCTCTCTTGAGGGTCAGTTTCCTTACCCATCATTTGATCTTCAGTCTCTGCCCTCTCCAACTCATCCTCCACATTGCAGCCAAGTACCCTTCCAAACTCATCAGATGCTACCATTGCTTTGCTCAGAAGCCTTCAATAATTCTCAATTTTCTAAAGAAAACATTTTGAGAAGACAACTTTTCCAAAGAAGCTTACTAAAGACAATTTTAACAGAATTCAGAACCCTTTACAATTTGGCCCCTACCGGTTTTCCTAGTATCATTTCCCACTGCCACCCTGTGATGATTAATTTCATATGTCAACTTGGTTAGGCCACAGTACCCAGCTATTTGGGAAAACATTAGTCTAGATGTTGCTGTAAAGGCATTTTTAAGATGAGTTTGACATTTAAATCAGTAGACTTTAAGTAAAACAAATTCCTGTCCATAATGTGAGTGGCCCTCATCCAATCAGTGAGGGCCTTAAAAGAAAAAAGACTGAAGCCTGTCAAGGAAGAGGAGATTCTGCCAGCAGACTACCTTCAGATTTAAACTGCAACATCAACTCACCCTAGTCACCCATGCCCAAGTCTGATGCTACCTCATCCTGAAATTTTTCCTGATTCCACAATTGTGTACTGCTTGTTTCCTTCCTTTTCTTCAACTTTACCTCTCTCTCTCTTTTATTTATTTTTTATTTTTTGAGATGGGGTCTCACTGTGTTGCCCAGGCTGGAGTGCAATGGCACGATCTCGGCTCACTGCAACCTCTGCCTCCCGGGTTCAAGCAATTCTCTGCCTCAGCCTCTGGAGTAGCTGGGATCACAGACACCCGGCTAATTTTTTTTGTATTTTTAGTAGAGATGGGCATTCACCGTCTTGGCCAGGCTGGTTTTGAACTCCTGACCTCGTGATCCACCTGCCTCGGCCTCCCGAAGTGCTGGGATTACAGGCGTGAGCCACTGCACCTGGCCGCAACTTTACCTCTTTTTAAAACTTTTTTTTTTTGACGGAGTCTCACTCTGTCACTGAGGCTGGAGTGCAGTGGCACGATCTTGGCTCACTGCAACCTCTGCCTCCCAGGTTCAAGTGATTCTCCTGCCCCAGCCTTCCAAGTAGGTGGGATTGCAGGTGTGTGCCACCACGCCCAACTAATTTTTGTATTTTTAGTAGAGACAGGGTTTCACCATGTTGGCCAGGCTGGTCTCGAAATCCTGGCCTCAAGTGATATGCCTGCCTTGGCCTCCCAAAGTGCTGGCATTATAGTCATGAGCCACTGTGCCCGGCCCTCTTTTAAAACTTTTATTATGAAAATCTCAACCATATATAAAAGTAGAGAGGCCAGTAAAATGAACACAAAGTTCTATCACCCAACTTCAACAATTAGCTATACGTGGCCAATCTTCTTTCATCTCTACCCCCATGACACATCATTTCAATTCATCTGACTTACATATCATTAATTGGAATTATGTTTATCTAAACTATAATTGCTCCTTAAAATATATGTATAATAATACTGCTATCACACCTAAAATTTATAATTCCTTAATATCATCATATATTGAGTTCAGTTAGTATTCATATTTCCTTGGTTATTTTATAATTGTTTTCCAGCTTCTGTTTGAATTGGGGCTCTCTCTCTCCATATCCTGTGCTCCTTGAGCTTTTTTTTTTTTTTTTTTTGAGATGGAGTCTCACTCTTGTCACTCAGGCTGGAGTGCAATGGAGCGATCTCGGCTCACTACAACCTCCCCATTTCCCAGGTTCAAGTGATTTTCCTGCCTCAGCCTCCCAAGTAGCTGGGACTATAGGTGCCCGCCACCATGTCCAGCTGTTTTGTATTTTTAGTAGAGACGGGATTTCACTATGCTGGTCAGGCTGGTCTCGAACTCCTAACCTCAAGTGATCCACCTGCCTCAGCCTCCCAAAGCGCTGGGATTACAAGCATGAGCCACCACACCTGGCCTCCCTTAGCTTCTCATTTAGACCTCTGCTGTGGCACACTCTACCTTATATGAGTTATCTGGGTGTAAGTCTTTATGCTCCCTCCCAGCCAGCAAGCCAATCAGCAGGCACGGGGCCTTCCTAGTCATCCTAGCTCTTCAGGATCTTTCACTCTCCATTGTACATACCAGGCACTCATTAAATGTCAAGTCAAATTTCTGTCAATATCAGTGTCACTAGTACCTTTTCCCAAACACAGCTGTTTACTCACATAAGTTATGTGGATAGTCATGAAATAAAGAAATGGCCTAGCACTGAGTGCTTTCTTTCTTTTCTTTTTCTCTTTCTTTTTTTTTTTTTTTTTTTTT
>NW_016818710.1:44650-50461 GCF_001698545.2 Rhinopithecus bieti
TTTTGTTGGAGACAGAGTCTCACTGTCTTCTGGGCTGAAGTGCAGTGGCGCAATCTTGGCTCACTGCAACCTCCGCCTCCCAGGTTCAAGCGATTCTCTTGCCTCAGCCTCTTGAGTAGCTGGGATTAAAAGTGACTGCCACCAAGCCTGGCTAATTTTTCTATTTTTTAGTATAGACGGGGTTTCACCATGTTGGCCAGGCTGGTCTCGGACTCCTGACCACAGGTGATCCGCCTACCTCGGCCTCCCAAAGTGCTGGGATTACAGGCTTGAGCCACTGCGCCTGGCCCACTGATTGCTTTCTATATACTATCTCATTTAATCCTCACAAAAGCCTCATGAAAGAGGTAGTATTATCATATTAGCTTGATTATATAGATGACAAAATGGAGTTGGTGAGAGGATAAACACCAGTCTCTAAAATCACAGACCATGACACAAAGCATCAACTTGAATCTGGGTCTGTTTGACTCAGAGCCAAGCTCCACTTCACTAAGCTCCACTGTCTCCTGATGCTCAGGACTGAAAATACTCTCTCAGCCCTTTACAGACTTGTTGCCACACATCATTGGTGGATGTGGTTGCCACAGCATGTACACTGAATGAGTTCTTTATGCCGAGACAGGAGCCTGTGCTGTGGTATGAGTAAGTGCCTCTACAAGTGTCCTACTAATTGGGTGTCCAAAATACAAAGGCAAGTATGGGCTGCTGGTTGCTCCCAAAGGGCAAAGGAATGGCAAGGCTAGATCCCAGTACCTCTCAACCCTTAGCTGCATTAGGCTGACCGCGGAAGCTTTTAAAAACCCTCAGTGACTGGGATCCACCCCTAGAGATCGCAATTTAACGGAACGGGGATGAGGGCCTGGACACTAGCACTTTTTACGAGTTCCCCAGCTGATTCTGATGTGCAGCCAGCATTGAGAGCCACTGATGTGGACCTTCCATGGCACAAGGCATCTCTGGGCTCAAACCCGAGTTCATCAACCTGCTGCTGACACTGAGAGTGCCTGGGAGACAAAGCACATGGGTCCTGAAGCCAGACTGTTTGGACTGAGTCCCCCCGCTTTGCCACTCACTAGCTCTGTGATGGTGGGCAAATTAGCTTCTGGAGCTTCAATTTCCTCATCCGTAAAGTGGGGTAATAATAATAACATCTACCTTACAGAACTGCTGTCAAATGATTTAATACATGTAAATTGCTTAGAACTGTATTTGACATAGAGCAAGCGCTAAAGAATTAACCACCATTGTTGTTATTATTATTCAAACTTGTAAGAAAGACAAGTATGCTGAAGACCAAACCAACCCGCTAGATTGGAATGGCCATTCATCCAAACTGTATCTTACTAGTAAAGAGAAATGAAACATGTCCGGCAGCTTGTCACAAGAACCTCAACTTAAGTCCTCCTACACAAACCCAGGCAACTATTCCATAGCTGTCTAGTTCAGACCCACAGCTCCCAGGATGAGCACACTGGATTCTGCAACCTGGCATCATCTGAAACAATCAGAGTAGCCCGGCCTGACTTTGTTACTATCTGTATAACCCTGGTCAAGTCATTTAGCTCCCTGAACTTTAGTTTTCTCACATGTCAAATGAGGAGACTGAAACACAATGACCTTGAAGACCCTTTCCAGATCCTGTAATCCATGCTGCTAGCCAGAATCCGTGCTCCTTCCTTCCTCTAGGACTTCAAACCTGCCATTTCCTCAGCCTTGCTAAGTCTGTCTTATTGATCAGAATAAACATCATTTCCCCAGGGAAGTCTTCTGAGACCTCCACATGAAGTCAGGAGCCTATTGAACACTTTCAGTCACCCTGTGTTTCTCCCTCATGACACTTAACACAGTTTGTAATGACTCAGTGTGTAATTATTTCGTTCATGTGTACTCCTGCCCCCAACTGCTCCATCTCATAGAACTGTAAATACCGTGGGGGCAGCAACCACATTTGTTGTTTATGGTTTTGGCTTCAAAGCTTACCTAGTGCACAGTAGAGGTATTTAATACATATTGAAGGAAAGAAAGAACAAACATGCAGTAGATACAAATAAAGAACAAAGACTTAAAAGCAAAGCACTGGATTATTCCTGTGATAAATTCCTCAGAGGTCTTCCAACAGAGGCAGCGTTTTTGTTGTTCAACCTTTCCATGAGTACTGAAATAACTGAACAATACTCATAAAGATGTAAAACACAGCTGGGCACGGCGGCTCATGCCTGTAATCCCAACACTTTGGGAGGCCGAGGCGGGCAGATCATGAGGTCAGGAGATGGAGACCATCCTGGCCATCATGGGGAAACCCCGTCTCTATTGAAAATACAAAAATTAGCTGGGCATGGTGGCATGTGCCTTTAGTCCCAGCTACTCGGGAGGCTGAGGCAGGAGAATTGCTTGAACCCAGGAGGTGGAGGTTGCGGTGAGCTGAGATTGTGTCACTGCACTCCAGCCTGGCGACTCTGTCTCAAAAAAATAAAAATTAAAAAAACATGCAAGACACATATGCCCTTTGACCAAAGCAAAAATTCTAGGAATTTAGCCCAACAGTCCCTAACCTTTTTGGCACCAGGGACTGGTTTCACGGAGGACCATTTTTCCACGGACAAGGGGTTGGGGGGAATGGTTTTGGGATGAAACTGTTCCATCTCAGATCATCAGGCATTAGATTCTCATAAGGAGTATGCAACCCAGGTCCCTTGCACACACAGCTCACAATAGGGTTTGCACTCCTATGAGAATCTAATGTCACCACTGATCTGACAGGAGGCAGGGCTCAGGCCGTAATGCTCACTTGCTGGCCGCTTACTTCACGCTGTGTGGGCCAGCCCGGTTCCTAACAGGCCACGGACCAGGGGTTGGGGACCCCTGTTTATCCTACAGATCTATTTGCATGTGTGTGAAAAATGTATGTAACAAGGAGATTTGTTACAGCATTGTTAGTAATAGCAGAAGACTGGAAATAATCCATATGTCCATCAATCCAGGACTACTTAAATAAACAGTGTATCATACTGTGGAATACTATGTCATAAATGAAAAATATGTGGCAGCTCTATCTGGTTCGATGTGATATCATTTCCAAGATTTTTTTTTTTTTTGAGACTGAGTTTCAATCTTATCACCCAGGCTGGAGTGCAATGGTGTGATCTCGGCTCGCTGCAACCTCTGCCTCCCAGGTTCAAGTGATTCCCCCGCCTCAGCCTCCCGAGTAGCTAGAATTACAGGTGCCTGCCACCGTGCTCAGCTAATTTTTGTATTTTTAGTAGAGACGGGGTTTCACCATGTTGGCCAGGCTGGTCTTGAACTCCTGACCTCAAGTGATCCACCTGCCTCAGCCTCCCAAAGTGCTGGGATTGCAGGTGTGAGCCACTGTGCCCAGCCAAGATACATTTTCAGGTGGAAAAAAACAGGGCACACAAGAGTGTATGTAGTGTGCTGCTGCTGACCTAAAAACAGAACATAAATATACAAGTTTATGTGGATCTTTGTATAGACCATCCTTGGGAAGATACAGGTAAGAAACTGCTAACAACAATATTGACTCACAGGAGAGCTGGGTGGCTAAGGACAAAGGTTAGAGAGGTTGACTTTTCAGCATATACTCGTTGCACCTTTTGGATTTTGTATCATGTGTATGTGTTACCCACTCAAAAGACAGAATACTTAATTTTAAAAGGGCATTAAAAAGGAAAGACCAGAGAAAGAAAAGGAAAAAAATTCATAGGGAAAGGAAAAGAGTCTTCGAGTTGGAGCACACAGGAAGGAGCTCAGAACCTTCTGCATGTTATCTGGAAACAACTTGTATCTTCTGTGGATGTGGAGGACATGACCTGATGACTAAGCTGCCCAATTCACAAACCATCTGAGGACATATATGTGGGGGAGGCAGTTGTGGCAGAAGGCTCCAGTCTTTTGGCAAATCTCTAATAATCAAACAAAAAAAAACCATGCCAATCATATTGGAGTAAATGAACCTTTCTATCCTGTGAACCACATGACCCATGTTTCTCTTGGCATAGCCGGGACCCAAATAGTTGTCCTTGTACATCTGAGAAGCACCTGGGCTCTGCAGCGGGGACATAGGTATGAGTGGTTGTAGGCAGCTGCCCACCAGCAAGGCAAGCCTACAAGCTCCCCTTGATCCCCTATAGCGTGAATGCCTCCCGATTCAGTGGCAGGCTAGAGGGCTGACTAGCTGCTCAGAAAGCCTGCGATCACGATGGGGGAAGCAAGCAAACCACAGTAGGTTAGTATTCAGCTTGGACAGAGAGAAGAGAAACAGCCAGTTCCTGTGTGGTGATTGGGGGTGGGGGTGGGGAAACCCAAAGTGCAGTTGGGCCCGACTGCAGAAAGCAATTGCCATGCAAGTGAGCAGAGCTGCTGAGGCCCAGGTCACAGACCTGGCATGTGCTGCCTGCTGTGCCAACTTTGAGAGTGTCACCTTGCCTGGGGGTGAGATAGGGTGGGGAGGGTGAAGGAAAAGATTTGGCAGTGACAGTTCTCAGAAGGCTGGGAACATACAGATGTGTGCAGTGCTTGCGCATGGAGCCTCTCTGTAAAGCCTGTTGTTACACTAACCAAACCAAAAAATTCTGTACTAACTCTCGATTCCTGTTGCTGCTCATCATTAGCTATACATATTGAGGGTCTATTGAGGTTCTGTGACCCCAGCTCATTTGTGTGTTCACAGTAATCATAGGAAGCATGGAAACGCATCTGGACTGGATTTTTTTTTTTTTTTTTTGAGATGGAGTTTCACTCTGTCGCCCAGGCTGGAGTACAGTGGCGCGATCTTGGCTCACTGTAACCTCTACCTCCGTGGTTCAAGTGATTATCATGCCACAGCCTACTGAGTAGCTGGGACTACAGGCACACGCCACCATGCCCAGCTAATTTTTAAATTTTTATTAGAGACGGGGTTTCGCCATGTTGGCCAGGCTGGTCTGGAACTCCTGGCCTCAAGTGATCCGCCCACCTCGGCCTCCCAAAGTGTTGGGATTACAGGCATGAGCCGCCGCGCCTGGCCTTGGACTGGCTTTTATGGTTCTAATCAGGCCTTCCATGCTGTGTACAGATTTTGAAGTGATGCTTCAAGAACAATAAACATGGCATCTTAGCATTATTGAGAGTACTTATTACGGACCTGGCTCTGCATTTGCACTAAACGAATTTAGTCTTTTCTGCAAGTAGATGAGGTAGGCACCATTCTTACCCTCAAAACAGATGAGGAAGATGAGGCTCAGAAGGGTTATGTGGGGTACACAAGTTCAAGCGGGAGTAAGGGGCAAGAATGGGATCCAAAGTCCACACTGTTACCCACTGAGCTAGTCTAACCATTACAGCCTCAAGAGGAACACAGCCATCATAGGCAAATAAGTGACAGCTCTGCAGAAAAAAGAAGGTGAAAATTGGTGCTTCCTGTGAATGCTCCCAGCCAGCTGCGGGTCCTCCCTGTTGACAGCAGACCTTTCCTGGGACCTTTCTCTCCCTTTCCCTTACCTCCCTCTTCACCTCCACTTTGAGGTGGGGAGTGAGGGTGGGAAGATCCTATCTTAGGTGCTGTTACTGTTTAGCTGGAGTTCAAAGAAGCCTGCTCAGCACAGGGTGGTCATTTTGACTCCCAGATCTTTATCTGTTCCGAGGAATAAGCCAGCTCAGGTCAGGTGAAGAGGACAGAGTGATTTTACACTCAGTGGAGTTAGGAAAGCTCTTCCCCATGCCTTCCTTGCCTTCCCTCCAGGGACTAGTCTTGTTTCTATGCTCTACAGCTGCCATCCCTAAAGTATTTCGGGCACGCTATATCTTCTGAAA
>NW_016818710.1:50941-58650 GCF_001698545.2 Rhinopithecus bieti
AAAAAAAAAAAAAAAAAAAAAAAAGGGTGGGAGGAGACTTTTCATTTCCTTTCACTTTAATAGTGATGCTCATACAGAGCCACCTTGCCTAGATATCTACCTATATTTGAAAAGCATCTTTTTTTTTCTGACTGCTAACACAATGCTACTCAGTTAGAAGAATTTGGTTCACAAAGGGGCCAGACCTAAAAGTAAGATGACAGCAGGGAGAGTTGAAAATACAACAAACTAAAGGTAAGGCTGCCCTCCTCTCCCACTACCCTGAAGGCTCAGAACCTAGCAGTGTTTGTACCTTTGGACAGGTAATTTGACTCTGTTAGGAAAATAGAACTCTGTTCCTACTGAGAGTAGATGCTATGCCAACCGGGAAATATTGAAGTAGGCAGAAAACCTGCACCTCCTCCCAGGGATAGTTACAACAATTTACTCTCCCATTCTGGGGCTTTGCTTCTGCTCCCTGCCCTGCCCCCTGTGGTAGGCGGGCTTTCTTCCCAGTCCCTCTGAGCAGTTGTCGTTCAAGGCTGGCCAAAGGCCTGTGGCTACTGAATGGTCTATGCCTGTGGCTCACTGCTCATTATGGCTTCTCAAGTCAAAACCACAAGTAGGGCTTTCCATTGCCAGACTGCCAGGGACTAAAGCAGGCCCCAGGACAGCCCAGTTTTCCAAAGATTTTTTTTCTCTCTCTAACTCGAGTTAACCATTCCCTGGCCAAAGCCAGGCTCATTATGCTCTGAGTGTTTGTGTCCTCCCAAAATTCATCTGCTGAAATCCTCACTCCCAGGGTGATGGTTTTAGGAGGCAGGGCCTTTGGGAGGTGATTAGGCCATGAAGGCAAAGCCCTCATTGAATGGGATTAGGGTCCTTTTAAAAGAGATGCAAGAAAGCTAGCTCCCCCTTCCACCATGTGAGGGCAAAGCAAGAAGGCTCCAGGAAGCTGGCCTTCGCCAGGTATCAAATCTGCCTTGACCTTGGACTTCTGTCTCCAGAACGGTGAGAAATACATTTTGGTTGTTTATAAGCCATCTAGTTTATGATATTTTGTTATTGCAGCCTGAACGGAATAAGACAAGACTCTGGCCTGTCAGTTTCTGAGCTTGCAAAGTATTGATTTTCTCAACTCCGGAGTCTTGCACTGAGGCTGTGGACTCCCAATATCAAGGTTTGCTTTCCTGCTCCCTCATCCTCTAGTCCAGCACCTGGGGCAAGGGAACTGAAGTCGAAATGATCCGATTACCTCGCCTACAGGATTAGGCTCCTGTACTCTTGGTGAATAAGGAAGGGCCTGAGGAAGGAGAGACATAGGTTCAAGTCCCAGCTCCGCCATTACTTACTAGCTATGTGATAGTTGGGTAAGTGACTTACACCTTGTGCCTTGTTTCCTCATCTATAAAACAGGAGTACTAAGAGTACTTATTTCATAGGGTCAATAAAGACAGTTAAATGGAATCAACGGCCTTGTACACATTAAATGACCAATAAGTGGTAGTTATTATTATATTATTTTAATTTCTTTTTTTTTCCCTCAGGGGAAAGCATGAACGCAGTCCTCCACTACCACAAATTATGCAGTCGAGTTTCCCACATTTGGGGAAATCGCAGGGGTCAGCACATCTGCAGTGCAATGGATAAGCCTCGCCCTGGGAAAACCACCTTCATGATCATGGTATCTCGCCTGCTAGGTAAGTATATATTATTATAATTTCTTAATCGCAGGGAAGGCTTTCTTGTCATCACTTCCCTTAACATAGTTTGTCCCCATCCTTATCCCTGATAAAAACCTCCCCAAGAAAGTACAGCATAGATTTACATGCATTCATTCAGATCTGGTCACATTTACAGAAAGCAATCAACTAACAAAATACAGTGGACCTTTGTTTTTCTTTCTTTTCTTTTGTTTTGTTTCTTTTTTTTTGAGATGGAGTCTTGCTCTGTTGCCCAGGCTGGAGTTCAGTGGTGCAATCTCAGCTCACTGCAACCTCCACCTTCTGGGTTCAAGTTATTCTCCTGTCTCAGCCTCCTGAGTAGCTGGGATTACAGGCATGGGCCACCATGCTGGGATAATTTTGTATTTTTCGTAGAGATGGGGGGTTTCACCATGTTGGCCAGGCTGGTCTCGAACTCTTGACCTCTGGTGATTGGCCTGCCTCAGCCTCCCAAAGTATTGGAATTACAGACAGGAGCCACCGTGCCTGGCCTACAGTTGACCTTTGAACAACATGGATTTGAGTTGTCCTGGTTCACTTATATGTGGATGTTTTTCAATAAATACAGTCGGCCCTCTGTTTCTGTGGGTTCTGCATCCACAACCAAATTTGGGATGTGGGACTTTTGTATAAGGAGGGCCAACTTTTTGTGTCTACGGGTTTCACAGGGCCAACTTCAGGGCTGAGAAATGAGTGGATTTTGGTATCAGAAAGGGGTTCTGCAATCAATGGCCTGCAGATACCTAGGGACGACTGTATAAATTTGATGGTGCTATGATTTGTCAAGCACTTCCAGCCACCATACAAAGCACCAGGAGGCTGGAATGAAGAGGAAGTATAAATCAAGATGGTGTCAAGAATTTTTCCTTCTGTCCTTTTAGCATATTTGTCTATCCTGAAACGTTAACGGCTGTTTGCACTGAGATGCATAGAACCTGATTGCTAGGGTAGGAGATGGAAGACAATGCATTCTCAGAGTGAAGTGCATAGACAGTTTTAGACACGGGACATGCAGAGGTTTTCTTAGGGCAGCAAGTTGAGCAGGAGGCAGGCTTGGGTGTTCTTACTTTCATCTTGGGTAGGTACAACCACACGGACTTGGGACTCACCCAGCAGACAGTGAGATCTCCTAAGCTGTCCCTAAACTTCATTCATTTTAAAACAAGTATTAGGTGTCTGCTACATGAGGCTGTATGTTGTGAGGATATACAAATGTGTAAGACATACTTCCCACAGGCAAAGAGTTTGCAATCTAGAGGAAATAAGGGACACAAAAGATTATAACAAAAGGAAGCATGTAGCATGGGTCATAAGACAGCTCTAGCAAGAGTGAGCTATTCAGGAGCGGGAGACTACTGCTTGGGGAGATGGGAGAAGACTTCAGGAGGCGGCTTTTATAGTGATGGGACAGCAGGCCAATAGTGTTAAGATGGGAAGAGGTAGGGCATGGAGAGAAATGCCATGGAAAAGAAACTGGCTGGATCAGAGGGCATATATAGGCTAAAAGCATCATTTAAAAGGGGTTATTGGGCCAGGCACAGTGGCTCATGCCTGTAATCCCAGTACATTGGGAGGCTGAGGTGGGTGGATCACCTGAGGTCAGGAGTTCAAGACCAGCCTGGCCAACATGGTGAAACCCCATCTCTACTAAAAATACAAAATTAGCTGGGCGTGGTGGCGCATGTCTGTAGTCCCAGCTACTCGGGAGGCTGAGGCAGGAGAATCACTTGAAGCCAGGAGGCGGAGGTTGCAGTGAGCCAAGATTGCACCACTGCACTCCAGCCTGGGCAACAAAGCGAGACTCTGTTTAAAAAAAAAAAAAAAAAAGGGTGGGGGGTGGTATTCACCCACAAAGCTCTTAGAACAAAATAACTATGCCCTTGGGGGTTGGGTGGGGGACAGTGAAAATACAGCATCTGTAGTTATTAACTGAGTAGACTGTTAGTTAACCCAGCTTCTCTTGCCCCAGAATCCCCTCCGAAGTGGGCTGAAGCATCTCCATTGTGGTTCTACAAAGGCAAAACATCTACCTTGATCCATCAAGATAGGACAGCTGTTTTGGGGGTTGGAAAAGCCAACTCATTTCTTAAACAACAGGTATGTGCTATAGTAGGTGAGAAAAGACAGCCATCACTGACACAAGCCTCAGCTGAGCCTTTAAGAAAATTGGGACAGATGTTCCAAGACAGAGGTAACCTCATGAACAAAGGCCTGGTGACTGGAATGTGAAATGCACTTAGTCTTCAGGGCTTGAGAGAAGGGGCTAAGAAGATTAGTTTGATGAACTTGGAGGCTTGAATAGAGCAGAGGTCAAACAAATGTGTGTTTTGTTTAGCCCAGCCAGTACCTAACAATTTTCATTTGCCGGCAGTGAAAAACTGGGAGATTTTACATAAAAATCTGGATTTTAGACTCCTTTGAAAACTGGGCCTACATTTCTAAATGGCATCCGTCCTTTGGAGGAGAGGAACTGGCCACAGCCTCTACTGGCTCTCTTTATTCCTTTCTGCTATCCATATTTAGATGCAAATCACATTTTGTTAGCACAGTGAAGTTTAGCTCTTCAGAATGCTTTTGAAAGTCATGATGGCTCCGAATGCATTTGAAGGCTTTTTTTTTTTTTTTTTTTTTTTTTTTTTTTTTTTTTTTTTTTTTTTTTTTTTTTTTTTTTTTAGATGAAGTCTCGCTCTGTCACGGAGGCTGGAGTGCAGTGGCACAATCTCAACTCACTGCAACCTCCACCTCCTAGGTTCAACTGATCCTCCCACCTCAGCCTCCTGAGTAGCTGGGACTACAGGCACCTGCCACGATGCCCAGCTAATTTTGTGTGTGTGTGTTTTAGTAGAGATGGGGTTTCATTATGTTGGCTAGGCTGGTCTTGAACTCCTGACCTCAAGTGATCCACCCACTTTGGCTTCCCAAAGTGGTGGGATTACAGACGTGGACCACCAGGCCCAGCCTAAAGGCTTATTCTTTACAGGGTGAGTATATGTTATCTGGGATTCCCTACATTCTGTTTTTCATGTTACTTCCAAGTTTCTGCAGGCATTTGTTTTTGTAACTTCTTATATAAAGAGCCTCTGTGCAACGAGGATCGCAAAGTTGGTAAGGGAAACATGCCAAGCCAAGGGGCTCAGCCTTTTTTCTCTGGGGACAATCAAGAAGGACACAATAGGCTGAGTACAGTAGCTCATGCCTGCAATCCCACCACTCTGGGAAGTCAAAGCGGGAGGATGGCTTGAGCCCAGGAGTTTGAGACCAGCCTGGTCAACATAAGGAGACCAGGAGACCTGATCTCTACAAAACATTTAAAAAATTAGTCAGGCATAGGTGGTGCATGCCTGTGGTCCCAGCCACTTGGGAGGCTGAGGTGGAAGGATTGCTTAGGCCCGGGAGGTTGGGGCTGCAATGAGCTGTGATTGTGCCACTGCACTCCAGCCTGGGAGAGACAGCAAGACCCTGTCTCACAAAAAAAAAAAAAAAAAAAGAGGCTATAATACAGACAGATCTGAGAAAGACTCATCTGACAGAATCCCATATGGGCTGGGCTGGAGAGGACTGAAATGAGCACTGACTCTGGGGACAAGTTCCCTGGGCTTATATCCCAGCTCAATTACTGGATGGGTGAACTTGCAGGCTATAGAACATTTCGGTGCCTCAGTTTTCTCATTTGTAAAATGGACTTAATAACAGTGCCCACCTTGTAGGGCTGTTGTAAGGATTAAATGAGATAATGAACATAAAGCACTTAGCACAGTGCCTGGTACATATTAATATTCAATGCTTAAGGTCATTTTTAGAATTAATCCTGGAGACCAATGAGGAGATTACTGTCATAGCCTAGATATGAGCTGATAAGGTCCAAGATTAGGGCAAGAGGCAGTGACAGAAAGAAAGACCAGCATGGGAATGTTAGGAACGAAGAAGCAACTGGGCTCAAGGTTGACCGGGTGAGGGGAAGGGGAAGAGTCAAACACAAGTTGTGGATTTCCAGCCTGAGTCATTAGGGCAACGATGGAATTGAAATGGAAAACTCTGGGATGACAGTGTTAGGAAAAGAAGAAGTCAGCTTGATGCATATTAAGTTAGAGGTGACAGTGGGGATACAATAGCCAAATAGTGATGTCGAGCAGGCTGTGGGAAATGTGGGACCATGGCTCAGAAGGGAGGTCAGGGTTGAAGATGTAGATATGAAAATGAAAAACTACAAGAGGGGATGAGCGCCCTGAGAGGGAATGAATGAAGTGACTGTGTCCAATTCAGCAAAGGTAACCCGAGGTGTCGAGCATCTCTATTTGAGTAGGCTGGAGCCTCTGTTTATTCACTGACCATGTGTATTCTGCTCAGTCAGCTGTACCACTCGGATACCACCTTTGTCCTTCATCTTATGTGCTTTCAGTTCAAATGCTGACCTGGCCCAATCCTGCTTACTTTGTGAGCTGTGATGGGGTCAAAGTCCACTGGGGTATAAAGCAACAGGCTCATACTTGGTTTTATATTTGATGAAATGGAGACACCTAATATGGGCAATAGGGGAGGGTGTCGGGCAGAGTTGTGGGGGAACCAAGCATGTGTCTGGTGCCTCCCTCCTGATCCTTTCAGAAGGCCTGCCAGATTCCAAGGCTCCTACATTCTCAGCTGCTCCCTGGATTTTCAGGGCAGTATTCCCCAGCCTATCTCCCTCTCTTTTCCATATGCACCTGTGCAGAGAGCCATTTTCTCAGGACTCCCTGGTTCTTTTTCGGGGTGCACAGATTAATCAGATGAATTCATCTCTGTCAATATTTTACCCCTCTTACCTGTTCTCTGAATACACTAAGTTCTGCCATCTCTTCTGGCCCAGGCCCTGGGCTAGGTGTGGGAAATAGACGAAAAGGCCAGGCTATACCTGGAAGGGCTTGAGCTAAGATGCACTGAAGCCTGGAGAAGAGGATTTCAGGCAGGGTGGTTGGGGTTCGTGAAAGCACACCAAGTTGGGGGCACCTCATTCCATGTCTGCACAGGCCTGCCCCACCCCCCCTTCCCACCAGAAGTCATTCTATCAAGACATGCACATGCATATTTATTTACCTCTCCATTCTCTAGCATGCCAGCCAGGAGCCAAGGCAAGAAAAGGAAAAAGGGATAAAATGAGTGTAAGCATGATGAAGGAAGGGCTCAGCTGGTTAAACAAGACTTCTGATTACTGTCATTATGTTCAAAGGAGTTCCAACCTGATGTGCCAGTAAATGGGCTGTGTGTGTCTAGAGAAAAGCATATTAAGAGAAAGAGACATCCAGACAAAGGGGCCAGTCAGTGCAGGGATTGAGAAAAATTCCCTGTGTAGCTCATTATCCAACAGACACCTGCCATTGATTTGCTTCATGACAGACAGTGCAGTGAGGAAAGCCAATGGAATGCAAATGTTGCCATTAAGTGTGCTCAGGTTAGAGCAGCCCAGTGGCCCTGCAAAGGTCCCTCGTTACTTATTCTGCTGGCAAACCCTGCCTGCTCCAGCGGGGACAGACTGTTTTTAAAGCCCTCTCTTCTCAGTAAATTTGGAGTGTGTGCTTTGTAGGACAAATAACAATAACAAAACCAACAAGTTTAGCATTAGCCTGTGGTTTCTAGGCCTCTTAGTCTGCAAACCGAAGATGGATTTCAAGCAGGGATTATGAAGTTTTTAACTTGACAGAGATCACTGAACTTCAGGCTCCAATCAGGTGGTGCTCAGCTACTCTCTATTTACTGCAGTGACATCTAATGGCCAGAAAAACCCAATGCCATGTTTGCATTTAAAAGCAGCGTGCAGTTCTGTCTTGGGGGTGATATATTTTTTTTAATATAGGGTGGACAAAGTATGTTTATTAACCCCTGCAAAATGGCATTTTCACTGAAACCCTAAAAGTTCACTTCCTATATCTTTGGATGACATTTATATTGTTATTCATAATTACATGCTGATCCTATTTTGTAAAAACGGTGCAATTACCTCTTCAGATTTTTTTTTTTTTTTTTTTTTTTTTT
>NW_016818710.1:60484-64104 GCF_001698545.2 Rhinopithecus bieti
TTTTTTGAGATAGAATCTTGCTCTGTCACCCAGGCTGGAGTGTGGTGGCACAAATATGGCTCACTGCAACCCCTACCTCCAGGGCTCAAGTGATCCTCCCTCCTCAGTCTCCCAAGTAGCTAGGACTACAGGTGTGCACCAGCTACAGGTGTGCCCAGTTAATTTTTGTATTTTTTTATGGAGACAGGTCTTGCTATGTTGGCCAGCTGGTCTCGAACTCCTAGCTTCAAGTGATTCTACCTATCTCAAACTCCCAAAGTGTTGTAATTACAGGCAGGAGCCACAGCACCTGTGCACCAGTAAATTCTTTTTTTTTTTTTTTTTGAGACTGAGTCTTGCTCTGTCGCCCAGGCTGGAATGCAGTGGGACGATCTCAGCTCACTGCAACCTCTGCCTCCTGAGTTCAAATGATTCTCCTGCCTCAGCCTCCTGAGTAGCTGGGACTACAGGCACACGTCACCACACCCGGCCACTTTTTGTATTTTTAGTAGAGACAGGGTTTCACCATGTTGGCCGGGCTGGTCTCGAACTCCTGACCTCAGGTGATTCACCCACTTTGGCCTCCCAAATTGCTGGGATTACAGGCACAAGCCACTGCACCCTGCCACACCAGGTAAATTCTAAATGTATTAAAATGTTAAGTATAAGGCTGGGCACAGTGGCTCACGCCTATAATCCCAGCACTTTGGGAGTTTGAGATGAGTAGGATTGCTTGAGTCCAGGAGTTTGATACCAGCCTGGGCAACATGGCAAGACTCTGTCTCTACAAAAGTAGAAAATTAGCTGAGTATGATGGCCAGGCATGGCGGCTCACGCCTGTAATCCCAGCACTTTGGGAGACTGAGGTGAGTGGATCACGAGGTCAAGAGGTCGAGACCACCCTGGCCAACATGGTGAAACCCCGTCTCTGCTAAAAATACAAAATAAATAAATAAAATAAAATAAATTAGCTGGGCATGGTGGCGCGTGCCTGTAGTCCCAGCTACTCAGGAGGCTCAGGCAAGAGAATTGCTTGAACCAGGGAGGCGGAGGTTGCAGTGAGCCGAGATGGCGCAATTACACCTTAGCCTGGCAACAGAGCCTGACTCTGTCTCAAAAAAAAAAAAAATTGACTGGGTATGGTGGTGCATGCCTGTAGTCCCAGCTACTCGGGAGGCTGAGGTGGGAGAATCACCTGAGCCTAGGAAGTCGAGGCTGCAGTGAGCCAAGATCGCACCACTGCACTCCAGCCTGGGCAGTAGTGAGATCCTGTCTCAAAAAAAAAAAAAAGAAGCCAAGTGTAAAAAAAGTATTTAAAGAACATATAAGTGAACAGTCATAGGATTATGGGATAGAATAGGCCTTTTAAGCAAAAAAGCAAAATCAGAAATAAAAAATAATACTAATAGATATAATTAGATAAATTTCTAAAAATATGTACAATATAACATCACCACTCCAGCCTGGCCAACATGGTGAAACCGTCTGTATCAAAAATACAAAAATTAGCCAGGCATGGTGGCGGGTGCCTGTAATCCCAGCTACTTGGGAGGTTGAGGCAGGAGAATCACTTGAACTGCTACTGCACTCCAGCCTGGGCGACATAGCGAGACCCTGTCTAAACAAAACAAAACAAAACAACAAAACCCACCACCACCACCACCACATAAATGGCATTAGAAGCCAAATGTCAAACTGAGAAAAATACATGAAATGTATGACAAAGGGTTAATATCTTTAATATATAAAGACTTCTTACCAATGAATAGAAAAGTTGAATATTCTAGAAAATAGGGCAAGGACTATATAAATACAAAATTTACAAAGAAATACAAAGGGCCAATGCAACCCTGCTTATAATCAATCAAGTTAAAATTAAAATGATGAGATACTACTTTTCAGCTATTAGGTTCACAATTATTTAAAAAGTGACAATATTGATAATTAATATCAATTAATATTTAGAGTTTAGAAGTTGAACCACTCCTTTAGTGCTGATGAAATTACAAACTTACAACCTTTCTGGAGTGCATATTTCATGAACAGTCTTAGAATTGTTCATATTTTGTGACCTGTAAGTCAATTTCTAGGAATATAGCCTAAGGATATCGTCACAGATATTAAAAGAATACAAAGGTTTTCATTACAATGTTATCATAACTCAAGAATTAGAAAAAGCCTAAATACTAAAAAAATGAGAAATTGTTACATATTTTTGGCACATCCATATGGTGCAATATTATTTGATAATTAAATACTTAATGGCCCAGGGAAATACCCATTATATAATAAGTGAAAAAAGGATACCAATTTTTTTTTTTTTTTGAGATGGAGTCTCACTCTGTTGCCCAGGCTGGAGTGCAGTAGTGCAATCTCGGCTCACTGCAACCTCCATCTCCCAGGTTCAGGGGATTATCTTACCTCAGCCTCCCAAGTAGCTGGGATTACAGGGACGTGCCACCATGCCCAGCTAATTTTTGTATTTTTTAGTAGAGACGGGGTTTCGCCATGTTGGCCAGGCTGGTCTGGAACTCCTGCCCTCAGGTGATCCACCTGCCTCGGCCTCCCAAAGTGCTGGGATTACAGCCGTGAGCCACCGCGCCCGGCCTAAGGATACTACTTTCTATATACAGTGTGAACACAATTTTGTAAAAGAAATAACCTTACATATATTTTTATGTGTGTGTGTGTGTATATGTATATGTATGAAGATCCATAGAAGGAAAACTATTAATCATTATAATCCATGGGTGTTGGGTTGTGGGTAATTTATTTTCCTTTTTGCATTTTCTGTATCTCCCAAATTTTCTACGACTTATGTGTATTACTTTTTTTTTCACTGTAGTCAAATATACATAAAATGAACCATTTTTAACCATTTTAAAGTATATGTGCATTATTATTATTATTTTTTCTTTGAGACAGGGTCTCTCTCTGTCACCCAGGCTGGAATGCGGTGGCAGGATTATAGCTCACTGTGACCTCGACCTCTTGGGCCCAAGTAATCCTCCTGCCTCAGTCTCCCAAGTAGCTGGGACCACAGGTACACACCACCATGCCCAGGTAATTTTTTATTTTTAGTAGAGACAAGGTCTTGCTATGTTGCTAAGGCTGGTCTCAAACTACTGGGCTCAAGTGATCCTCCCATCTTGGCCTTCCAAATGTGCATTATTTTTAAAATTAGAAATACTAAAAAAAAAAAGATAAGCATGCACTAAGCAGACTTTACATTTAAGCAGAAAAGCAAAGTCAGAAACAAAAAAAAGTAATAGATATAATTAGACAAAATTCTACAAATATACCCAACAAAACACCACCACCACCAACACATAAACAGCACTAGAAGCCAAATGTCAGCCAGGCACGGAGGTTAATGCCTGTAATCCCAGCACTTTGGGAGGCTGAGGCAGATGGATCTCTTGAGCTCAGGAGTTCGAGACCAGCCTGGTCAACATATAGTGAAATCCCGTCTCTACCAAAGATACAAAAATTAGTTGGGTGTAGTGGCACATGCCTGTAGTGCTAGCTCTTGGGAAGCTGAGGCAGGAGAATCGCTTGAACCCAGGAGGAGGAGGTTGCAGTGAGCTGAGATTGTGCCACTGCACTCCAGCCTGGGTGTCAGAGTAAGACTCTGTCTCTCA
>NW_016818710.1:66018-79696 GCF_001698545.2 Rhinopithecus bieti
AGGCTTTTTTCTTTCTTTCTTTTTTTTTTTTTTGACAGAGTCTTTCTGTGTCACCCAGGCTGGAGTGCAGTGGTGTAATCTCAGCTCACTAAAACCTCTGCCTCCCAAGTTCAAGTGATCCTCCTGCCTCAGCCTTCTGAGTAGCTGGGATTACAGGCGCCTGCCACCACTCCCAGCTAGTTTTTGTATTTTTAGTAGAGGTGGGGTTTCACCATTGACCAAGCTGGTCTTGGACTCCTGACCTCAAGTGATCCACCCTCCTCAGCCCTCCCAAAGTGCTGGGATTACAGGCGTGAATCACTGCACCTGGCCTGGAGGCTTCTTAAAAGACCAAAAAACAGAGGATGGGAATGAGGAGGCAGCCTGGGCTCAAGCCAACAGCTCTGAGGTTAGCAGCAGAAATGCCACAGTGTGGGGGTTTGCACAGTATTTGTGTGAGCAGTTGGAAGCTCCTTGGAAACCTGGCATCACTTGGGGTCAGTGTTTTTTGCTGTTGTTACCCACCCACAAACACTGTAAAGCATTCCACCCCCCGTCCCGCTCGGATAACTCCTCACCTGCATCTTTCTCTTCACGGTCTCAAAGGGAAAGGAGAGGGTCTGGGTCACTGCAGCAGCCAGACAGACATTAGCAAAGTTCTGTGGGAGAGAAAACTGATCTCGGGGTCCATTCCAGATTTTCTCCAGGTTCATGTGAACAAGAAGGGAGCCAGCAGAGAACGGGAGAGCACCTGTGAAACAAGGCCAGGGAGAGGTTGCTGCTGTGTTGGGAAAACACTGGCTTGAGAACATAAATTCCTGGGGGAATTCTGGGGAAAGAAAACAGAAGGGGCTCTGGGGTTGCTAAAATCCCTCCAACTCAAGGAGCATGGGGGAACTTTCTTGAGTGACGATAATGTGCTATATTTTGGTAGGGGTTGTCATTTGTCAAAATGCATCAAATGGTTCACTAAAAGTTTGTCCACTTTACTGGATGTAAATTGTACTTTAAAAAAGAACCATACGGCTGGGCCTGGTGGCTCACGCCTGTAATCCCAGCACTTTGGGAGGCCGAGGTGGGCGGATCACGAGGTCAGGAGATCGAGACTACCCTGGCCAACATGGTGAAACCCCGTCTCTACTAAAAATACAAAAAGTAACTGGGTGTGGTGGTGGGCGCCTGTAATCCCAACTACTTGGGAGACTGAGATAGGAGAATCACTTGAACCCGGGAGGTGGAGGTTGCAGTGAGCCTGAGATCGCTCCACTGCACTCTAGCATAGGCGACAAGAAATTCCATCTCAAAAAAAAGAACCATACACAAATACTGAATCTAGTTAATGACACACATGTTGAAGGGTTTAGGGGTGAAGTATACTGATATTTGCAAGTTATACTGAAATCATTAAAAAAAAAAAAAGTGGACTGGCTGAACACAGTAGCTCATGCCTATAATCCCAGCACTTTGGGAGGCCGAGGTGGGCAGATCACTTGAAGTCTGGAGTTCGAGACCAGCCTGACCTCGTCTCTACTAAACTCCATCTCTACTAAAATGGAAACTCGGTCTCTACTAAAAATACAGAAAGTAACTGGGTGTGGTGGTGTGTGCCTGTAATCTCAGCTACTTGGGAGGCTGAGGCATGAGAATCGCTTAAAGCTGGGAGGCAGAGGTTGCAGTGAGCCGAGATTGCACCACTGCACTCCAGCCCGGGTGACAGGGATGAGTAGCAAAATGTTAATTGTAGCATCTAGATGGTCCATGGATGTGTACTCTATATTTCTTTTAATTTTTCTAGATGTTTGAAGCTTTTTTTTAATGTTTGGGGAAAAATCACTCAAGTAAAAAAAGTCAGTGGGCAGCACCTCATTATGTTTTGGAGGACAGGAGGGACTACTCTCTAGCTGAGAAGGAAACATTCTGTGAAAACTGGAAAGTGAGAGACTCTCGGTGGTGAGGGAAGTCACCTGACCTCACCTTTGGGAATTACGTTGTCATATCATGGCCCAGTGGGCACTCTACACCGTGTGGCTTCCTCACCTTTCTAAGAACTGAGATGGTAAGTAATATAGTAGGTGGCACTTTCACAAACTTCCAGAAACTTGAGGAGCCATCTTTAGTTTACAGAGGGACTAAATTTCTCCCTCAAAATGAAATTTAAAATAGGGGATAAGACAAGTGAGATTGCTTATCTTTAGAAAAATGTAATGTTTATTTAATTGGCTCACCAACCTTCCATTTACCTTCATTCAGAAAACATCTGGAAAGCTTAGGTTATGTGCCGGGCCCTGTGCCAGGTGCTGGGAATCTAAAGAGCAACAGGTTAATTTCTGGAGATGCTCATCATCGAGGAGAAGAGACAGTCAGGGAAAAGTAAGTATAACGCCCCTGATGTGTGCCACAACAGGGGGGCTATATGAAATGCATTAGGTACACAAGGATCAAAGGGATTAATTTTGCCTGGGGGTTCAGGAGGGACTTGATGGAAGAGAGAACTTTTCAACTGGATCTTGAGGAATGAGTAGCAGTTCATCAGACTTTGACAGAGTGGAAAGGCAAAGGGAACAGCATGTATAAAGGGAGTCATATTTCCAGGAAATCCAAGTTTTTCTGAATGGCTGGAGGATGAATGCAGGTGGAGGTGTGGCAGGAGATGAGGTAGGACAGACTGGCAGGGGCCAGGTCTGAAGGATCTGGAATGTCCTAAGGAATTTGGGCTTTCTCCTGTAGCTCAGGAGTCGCTGAACACTTTTAAGGACAGCAGTGAAATGAGGGCCATGAAACGATGAAATTGCATGTGGAGAGATCACCTCAGCCGGGCAGCGGTGCACGGGGAAGACTGGGGCAGGAGAGACCAAGAGTAGAAGCAGGTAGGAGCCGGAGTCTGTGGGAGACCCTGAGAGTGTGAGACGTAAGGATCTGTGGGAAAGAGGATGAGTCAAATTGACAGAGCTTGGTGATTCAAGTGGGGGTGGAGTGAGAGAAGAAGTTGAAGTGATCCCTAGGTTTTTTTTCTGGCTTGGGCCATGGGGTGAAAGGAAGGTAGTCTCATTCATTAGGGAACAGAGGAGGAAGAGCTAGTTTGAGACCAATGAGGACATTAGGGTTAATCTTGAATTTGATGTGCCTAGGGAGCATGGGGTGAAGGTGTCCAACGGCAGGGACTCATATTACCATTGGGAATTGGTATCAGTCAGGGGCTAACAGAGGGCTCTGGAGTTCTATGGCTAGTTTCTCCCGCTTTCTATCTATGTGGACTTGGGCAAGTCACTTAGCTTCCTGAAGCATCTATCTCCTCATCTGTAAAATAAGGCCTCATGAGAAAGTGCATGCAATGCATTTGGCACAGTACCCAGCATGTGGTAAGCACTTCCCCCCAAAAGTTGGTCATTGTTACTAAAGAGGTAGAGAATGAGGGTCACAGAGTACACTGACGCTTGTTTAAGCCACTAGCACAGATGAGGCCACCTAGGGAGGGTTTGGAGGATGAGAAGCAAGCTAAAGGGGAGGCTAAAATGAAAGCTAAGGAAGGAGCCCAGGAGAAGAGCAACATGCAGGGGCTGGCAGTATCAGATGACCCAGATGGGCCGGATAAGTCAGATAAGAAAGAGCTGCCAGAGAGATGGGAAGACACCCAGGACTTGGATGAGTCCTCGAAGCCACGTTTCCAGAAGAAGGGGTGGTCAACCTTATCAAATTCAGATAAAGGGCAAAAGTCTGCTGGATTTTGCAATTGGGCCATAAATGTGTAGCTTTGGCAAAGGTTACAAAGACCCCGGAAGACACAGTTGCTACCCTAGTTGCCCTCATGGCATATCAATGTGTATGTACACTGAAGACTCCTTCTGCAGTCAGATGGAGAGTGGTTAGAATTGCATTCTTACCGGTTTGCTGTCACCTCCACTTTCTGTTCTACTCCCCTCCCAGGGATGTAACTGGCCAAAGTTTAGGAGTGAAGTGTATGGCTATGGAATAGAATAAAGCTAATTGACTCTATATAGGTTGAACCCATATAACCTTGACCTCAGTAAAACTGATTTAGTGGCTCACAAAGGTATACAATACATTTGTAATTTCAGAGGACATAGCCTTTTCTTGGACAAGGTGAAAAGGTCCATCTTACCTACAACAGTGAGGGAAACCCCTCGATAAAGGGCAAGGAACCCTTCCTGTTGGTAAATAGTAGAAAAAGCATGGAGGAGCCCCCTGTACGATGGTTCCAGCATGTTCTGCACGATCAACCGGGTTTTGATGAGGTCTGTAGGATATGTTACAATGGTGGAAACCATGCCTGCGAGACTCCCAGCCATGATGGAGCTCCACTGGGAAATGTGGCCCAGGTCATCTGTGAACATCACAACAAACCTGGGAGAAAATAGGGGGAAAGGCCAGAGGAATCAGCTATGGATTGTGCTAGAGTTCTCTCCACTAGTTCTTGAAATATTTTCCAGCATTTCAAAGAACTTTACAAAGTGAAAAGTTACTATAGTACTACATAAGCATTCATGAATAACACATTTACATTTTTCTATATTTATATGACGCTAGTTGGCTATAAGAGATGCCCAACTTTCTTATTTACATCTATCCCAAGTCCTTCCCACTTAAAGCATTTTCTACTTTTAGCTACATAATTGTCGACCCTGGCTTGCCTGTGGGGTGTAAATGCACAGAAGTACCTGGTAAATACCAACTGGAATGCAGTCTTTTAGTTCTGCTGAAACTTAAAAGGAACAAAATTTCTTGAAATGATAACTTTGAGCATCTCAGTAATTGCATTGTTTTTTCTTTCTTTCTTTTCTTTTTCTCTTTTTTTTTTTTTGAGGCAGAGTCTCACTTTGTCGCCCAGGCTGGAGTGCAGTGGCACGATCTCAGCTCACTGCAACTTCTGCTCCCCAGGTTCAACCAATTCTCATGCCTCAGCCTCACAAGTAGCTGGGACAACAGGCACACATCACCATGCCCAGCTAATTTTTGTAGTTTTAGTAGAGATGGAGTTTCACCATGTTGGCCAGACTGGTCTCGAACTCCTGACCTCAGGTGATCCACCCCTGCTAGGCCTCCCAAAGTGCTGGGATTACAGGCATGAGCCACCGTACCCAGCCCAGAACTGGGCACTTTGGGAGGCCGAGGCAGGTGGATCGCCTGAGCCTGAGGTCCAGGAGTTGAGACCAAGTCTGGCCGACATGGCGAAACCCCATCTCTACTAAAAATACAAAAAAAAAAATTAGCCAGGCATGATGGGCATGTGCCTGTAATCCCAGCTACTTGGGAGGCTGAGGCAGGGGAATTTGCTTGAACCGAGGGAGGTGGAGGTTGCAGTAAGCGAGATTGCGCCACTGCACTCCAAGTCCTGGGCAACAGAGCAAGACTGTCTGAAAAAAAAAAAAAAGAGATAAAATACTTTTTATTCTAGCCAAGGCTCTGTTCACTTACCTTTGATTCCAAACTCTCCCTATCCTTCTCATCCCTCCCTAGCCCCACTCTTCTGGTAGAAAAAAAAAAAATTTTTTTTTTTGAGACAGGGTCTCACTCTGTTGCCCAGGCAGGAGTACAGTGGCACGATCTGGGCTCACTGCAATGTCCCCCTCCCAGGCTCAAGAGATCCTCCCACCTCAGCCTCCTGAGTAGCTGGAACTACAGATGTGTGCCACCATGCCTGGCGAATTTTTTTTTTTTTTTTTTAGAGATAGGGTTTTGCTATATTGGCTAGCCTGGTCTCAAACTCCTGGCTCAAGTGATCTGCCTGCCTCAGCCTCTCAAAGCGCCGGGATTACAGGTGTGAGCCACTGTGCCTGGCCTATCTTTTTAAAATGAGAGCATCCCCAGTTACTTAGCCTTCAAACCCCCAGTGAAGAGGTACATTTCCTGTTCTTTCAGTTGCCCGTAGGCCAGAGGCTGCTGCATGAGAAATACGAGTGGGCATTCAGGTGAAACCATTTAAGTGGTTCTAGGCCAGCTCTTTTGCTTTCAAGTAAACACTCACTGATTAAAAACATCTCCTTCAAGCTGTACAAGTCTTGACTTCATTTTGTCAACCCATCTTAGCCACATTAACTGAAATAGTCATTTGAGTTAATCAGTTGCTTTTAAACATACAGGGAAGTAAAGGTGATGTGGTGCTATGATACATACATTGGTTTTCACCCATGGTTTCTGGCTCCTAACTTCCCTAGTCCTTGTTATAATGTTGGGGCACTTTACGTCTCAGGAAACAGAATCTTTCTCTCTTTGACCTTCTCCTGCCCTCCTTTTACCTGCCCAAGGTAGGACTCTAATCTGATTGTGGGTTAAAAGATCCTCATTCCAGAGAGGGTCCTGCCCCATACCCTAGAGCAAACTTTTCCAACCCACAGCCCACAGGCCGCACGTGGCCCAGGATGGCTTTGAATGTGGCCCAATACCAATTTGTAAACTTTCTTAAAACATTATGAGATTTTTTTGCGACTTTTTTTGTTTTTGTTTTAGCTCATCAGCTATCGTTAGTGTATTTCATGTGTGGCCCAAGACAATTCTTCTTCTTCCAGTGTGACCCAGGGAAACCAAAAGATTGGACACCTCTGCCCTAGAGAAAGGAATGCTGCACAGAGGCCAAGAAATGTCTGAACAGACAGGCCTTGCTGGGTTTAGGTCATGTGCTTTTCATCCAATCACATTTCTACATGGTTGTCAATCATGCCTCTGTAACAAAGCTTCCATAAAACCCGAGAAGACAGGGTTTGGGAAGCTTCTGGATGGCTGAACATGTGGAGGTTCCTGAAGGGTGGTGTGCCCAGGGAGGGCATGGAAGCTCCATGCCCCTTGCCCCTTACCTCACCCTGCGCATCTCTTCTCTGTATCCTTTGTGATATCCTCTGTAGTTAACTGATAAACATTAACTATTTCCCTGAGTTCTGTGAGCCACACTAGCAAATTAATCGAATCCAAAGAGGGGGTCGTGGGAACTCCAACTTGAAGCTGGTTGGTCAGAAGTTCTGGAGGCCTGGCTTGGCATGGCAGCTCACGCCAGTAATCCCAGCACTTTGGGAGGCCGAGGCAGGCAGATCACTTGAGGTCAGGGGTTCGAGACAAGCCTGGCCAACATGGCAAAACCCCACCTCTACTAAAAAAATTACAAAAATTAGCCAGGGATGGTGGCGGGCACCTATAATCCCAGCTACTCAGGAGGCTGAGGCAGGAAAATAGTTTGAATCCGGGAGGCAGAGGTTGCAGTGAGCCAAGATCATGCACTGCACTCCAGTCCGGGTCACGGAGTGAGACTCAGTCTTAAAAAAAAAAAAAGTTCTGGAGGCTGGACTTGTGACTAGTGTCTGGTTGGGGGCCATTCTTGGGGACCAAGCCCTTAACCTGTGGTATCCGACATTATGTCTGGGTAGACAGTGTCAGAACTGAATCAGAGGACACCTAGTTGGTGTCCATTTATCAGAGTGTGGGGAAAACCCTACACACATTTGGTCACAGAAGTCTTCTTCTGTGTTGAGGGTTGTTGTTGTGGTATGAGAGCAGAGGAAAAACCCAGTTTGACAGAGGGTTTTCTCAAACAGGTGGCATTCACCAATAGACCATCTGCCTCAGTTGTACTGCCTGCCTGCCCACTTCCTCGTTCCTCCCTCTTCTATACCGTTCCTCCCTCTTCTATACCCTCAAGTTGGAGGGGGACCTCAGGAAGTAGAAATTTTTGACTGGGGCTGGGCGCGGTGGCTCACGCCTGTAATTCCAGCACTTTGGGAGGCCAAGGCAGGTGGATCACGAGGTCAGGAGTTCGAGACCAGCCTGGCCAAAATAGTGAAATCCCGTCTCTACTAAATATACGAACATTAGCCAGGCATGGTGGTGCGCACCTGTAATCCCAGCTACTCGGGAGGCTGAGGCAGGAGAATCGCTTGAACCTGGGAGGCAGAGGTTGCAGTGAGCCAAGATTACTCCACTGCACTCCAACTTGGGCGACAGAGCGATACTTCTTCCAACAAAGAAAAGGAAATTTTTGACTGGAGGGGCAGTCTGCAGCAAGCTGGAACCACCTAGAAGGTGGAGTTTGAAATGCCCAAAGAAACACCATTCATTCTCCTTGTCCCACTCTTATTCCCCATCCCACTTGGTCACTTCTAGGGCATAGTTAATTCACTACTCCTTTATTGAAGATCTACAATGTATCAAACCCTGTGTTAGTCCTCAGCATAGAGCCTAAGGGAGTTCAACACTTTTGATAAGGAAATGACTGGTAGGGGCAAGCGGAGAGGAAACAGGCCCTTAATTCACTGAACGACTTGATGAACTAGGAAGAGGAGCCGTATTTTATATCAGTGTCTTTTATACAGTCTCAATATCAGATATACACAATTAAAAAGAAGAACCATAGGAAGTCCTTTTCTTCTCAGACTTCTCCCATTTGATACAGAGATAAGGCCTACCAATTGTTCCCCCTAGAATCTCAGAGTCAGGGCAGGCAACCCTGATAATCCGCCAGTGACGTCATCCTGGTCCATGCATCTTAAACTCTCGATTGGCTAGGTAGGGCGGCACTGTTCCCTTTTCTGTTCTTCCTCCCACCCCTACACATACATGCACAGAAGCTTTTTCCAGTGAGACTGGATACACTGGTGAACTGCAGCAACCCCTTCCTTTCAGCCAGCACAGATACAACACACACCCTGGATATACTTCAACCTAACAGGTTAGCAGCCAATGCAGCCAAATATAAGCTCATGAAATGCTTATTCAATAAAGAAATAGTGTTGGTTATGAACAATTTCAGAGTTGCAGGGACCCAAACTAATGTTTATTAGACAAGATAGACAAGCGGTTGTGAAGTTACGGGGGAAGGGGGGGGTCTTCTATTCGATACATCTGAAAGCCACCCATTACAATAATCTAGCTCCCAATAGACTACTGAGTGGACTCTTGATCGTAAATCCAACTAAGCAGATATTTCTGCTGTGCGATGGTAGACAGAGACCTGAACTAAGGAGCCAGAAGACTTGGCTTCAAGTTCCAGCTCTTCCATTAATCGTGTTTGTGGACAAGTCACTTAACCACCCCATTTCCTGAACATTCTGGATGTTTTATGTTTTGTTCAAACCCATGATCACAGGCCCCCAGCCAACTGTTTTGCAAATTCATGGTCAGAAAAGAGTAGAAATGAATCAGTATAATGATGAATCAAGAGTATCATGTTGATGTAGGAAGGACAGCATTGTGATTAATCAACCACTTTGCTTTCCAACTATGTCTTGCCATTCAACAAAATACTTCCTTTTAGTTTTCAGAAAGAAAATAATCCTGTAGGGGAAAAAAAAAATTCATAGCAAACCTAGCCCATGTAAGTCTCTGTTCTCGTTCTCCCACACATCTCCTCTCTGCTCCCATGGTCACCTATTGCCGGTGCCCTCAGCTGCTATGTGGACTAGTGCAACAGGTTCCTAACTGGCCCTGCTGTCTCCACTCTTCCTCCTCTCTAGTCATCTTTGCCACGATGTGATGATCATTTCCATTGAATTGCTTTAATCACAACACGCCTCCCCCCACCCCCCCACAAAAACCTCCCATGGCTACCCTTGGATACCAAGTCAAGTCCAAATTCCTTAATCCAACCCTCTAAATATCTCATTCCAACCTGCTTTTCTGGTTGGATTTCCTGTTGTGCTGCTTGCCTTCCCACCTCTGTGTCTTTGCTGACATCAACTGCAGTATCTTTCTCCCCATCTCTGCCCAGCAGACTCCTACTCATTCTCCCAATGCCAAACTGAATTTTTTTTCTCCTCTATGAAGTCTTCACATTTTCTCCTCCTCATCACTTATCAGAAGGGTACATTTCTAGAGCACATTATTCACGACAATCACATGCTACCTTGTGTGTTATGGTCATGGACATATTAGTCTTACTCTTTTATTACTCTGTAAGCTCCTGGGGCACAGGGACCATGCCCCTTCCATCCTGGTATTGTTCTCAGCATCGTGCACACAGTGGGGACTTAATGTAGCCTAACTAAATTAGTGTCAAATGGATGCAGGGAGGCAGCAAGATATAACAGAAAGACTATGAGATTTGGAGTCAGAAGGCCAGGTAGTGGAGCTCAGCTCTGTCACTGATAAGAGGTGTGATCATTCTGAGCCCAAATTCTGCATCTGTAAAACAGGCACAATGCTTCCTGTCCTATGGACCTTACAGGGCAGGAGGCATCAGCTGTAAAAGTCTAATGATGTGCATATACTAGGTGGTTAGCAGAAGAGCCACAATACTTAAACCAGCCTTTGAAGTTCTGCCCCTCACCGCTCTGGACATATTTTATCCCATCCAAAGGAAGATTTCCACACTACTTTGTAGAGAAGAGGGTGAAATGGGGGAGAAACTGAGTCATTAAGACTCAGAGGAGAACTGTTTACAGACTGCAGGCCAGATGTTGATGAGGGCAAGCACGGGTGGGGAGGAAAAAGGGCCTTAACTAAATGTCATGATCCTACCCACGAGTCCCTCTGCAGAGGAAGAGAAGGGAACTCTATTTCCAGGCAGAGGCAAAATGAGTGCTGGCCTAGAGGCCTAGGTGATAAGGATGATTCCATTCGGCTTGTCACCTGCCAGGTGAGCCTTCCAGCTCTGGCCTCCCAAGTGAGTGACAGTGTCAACGCAAAATCCTTTGACTATTAGCCGCCAAGGCTAAACTATGTGGTCAAGACCGACTCTCCCAATTGTGGGCTGTTTGTCTAATTCAGAGCCAAGGCGATGTCAAAGATGCCACTGTGCCCACTGAATGAGGAACACAGGGACCATGCCCCCAATACAGAAACATCTCTGCTTCCTGAAATGCCATCACTACCAATTGATTCTTTTACGCTTGGTTTCCAGTTCAAATGCAGGTACCTCTGAGCTCGGTGGAAGCTTTAAGGCTGCATTTACACCTTAAGATCTTTCCCTAAGGAGCAGCTGTTGATGTGGCAAAAGGCGGAAAAGGCCCAAAGAATGAGGCCAGTGGGGTGAAGCAGTAGGCTGAGGGGGCCGTTCTCTGCTTGGGGCGGGGAAGCTGCAGCCTCTGTTGGAGCCTGAAGTCAAGCTTCATTTAAGTTGGGGAGATGTGTGGGCAGAAATCTGCGGTCTTTTCGTATCGATGGATTGGGTCCTTTCCTCACACCAAGCACTTTCTTCTCGGGGCTTGGGCCACATAGACAAAAACACCTTTGGGTCTCTCTCCTCCTACACCAGCCAAAGCAGAAGTTTCCAAATTGGAGGACGGTGGAAATGGTTAGGGCTCATCTCTCTAGAGAGCTTTTTATTCCTTTCCTCCAAACCCTTTGCTGCATTCCACCTCCTCGCCTGGTCCAATCCGGAAAGCCTCTCGGACCAGGGCTGCGGACCACAAAACTGCATCTTGCAGGGCGGTAACCCCAAGAGAACGTGAAAAACATTGGGACTGCACGCTGGGGACCACANCACGCGGTGCCCCGTGGCCCACGGCCCCCGGGCGTGGCCTCGCACGACGCCAACCTGGGCCAGCACGGTGGCGAGCTCCAGGGGCGCGGTGAGGCTAAGGCTGAGCGCCCCCGCCAGCCCAGCACACAGCAGCCTTTGGCCGCCTGTCAGTCGGCCGTCCCGCCTCCACGTCGCCATCGAGCCCCGGCCCGGACCCGGGAGACCGCGTGGCTCGGGCCTGGGGCTCCCCAGCCACGGGCGGAGGGGGCGGAGGGGGCGGGCCCCAGGCCCCGCCCGGCATGGGGCGGACCCGCGTGAGGGACGGGAAGCCCCATCCACGCCCTAGCCCGGCCCGAGGCTGGTGGGGGTTGGGGCGCGAGGGCCCGGATGGTCTGGGCTCCGAGGCCGCGGATATCATGGGCCTAGTCTCCCCAATTGGCAAGGCTCGAGTAGCGACTTTCAGTTGCGAAACAGTCACTGTTCTTTCAAGGCCCGGCCTGCTAGACATCTTGCTTTCTGAATGTTCTGTGCGTCCCCGCCGCCCCTCTCTGCCTCTCCTCTGGTTTGCCCCTTTTCTCCCTGTCACATCCCACTTCTCTGTCTTCCTCCCCTGGCTCTTCCCTCCTCCTCCTCCTCTTCCTTCCAACCTCTTTTTTTTTTTTTTTTTCCTGCCTGACCAAAAAGCCCTGATGGTTTCCCAGTGCAGAAGGTAAAAAATTCTAACAACCACAGCTATCTCTCAGGCACTTGTCAAGTACTGGGCTTTATAGACGTTCTCATGTAATCCTCAAAACGGCCCTAAGTACGTATGTCCTCATTGACAGAGGCTATGTGGGTGTGGGGATTTGAATCTGGACTCTTGAAGCTGCGTAAGATTCTTGGCTCTGCAGCTTACCAGCTGTGGGACCTTGGGGAAGTCACTCAACCTCTCTGTGCGTCAGTTGCTTTATAAAATAGAGATTATAATTTTTTTCTCCTAGGGGTTGTTGTAAGGGTTAATGAACAATGACTGGTACGAGTAAGCAGTTTATATGTGTTAGTTCTGATTAGATATTCTTTTACAGGAGAGGAAACCAAGACACAGAGAGGACTTGCTCAGGCTCACACAGCTACCTACAAAGCAGAGACTGGTTTGAAATCTAGGTCGGTTTATGTCAATTTCCATTAACGGCTACAGTGTGCATCTACTAGGACTGCAGAGTTAACTCCGGTAGGGACATTTTCAGTGGTTCTGTAAGCTAACAGAATAGAGGCAAAGAATGGCTAAGAGAGGCTTGACCAGAATCCAAGCATTCTTTAATCAGTTCAAAAATTTCAGAATTTCAGAATTTCTGTCTCTTTTTTTCTAAAAAAGCCATGTCACTAATAATTACAAGGAAAGGAACAGTCAGCAGTCTGTTGGTGTGAGCAAGATGTTCCGCATACATAGTTGCTTTTAGGCTTGTATAGTTGTTTACATTTACTAACACACAATGCTGTAGGAACCTTTTCTAAAAGGCATTGCAGGGTTTCTCCTGTTTTATTTTTCACTGTTAGTCTCACTTGAGATTACAAGGTTTTGACTGTGAGAACTTGTTCTACTTGCAGAAGCCTTGCCCTGCTCTCAACAATTGGGGAACGGTTATTTTCATGTTTTGTGAATTCTCCTGTCTTGCTGTAAGCTAATTTCATGGCTGGGGGAAGCTTGAGAAAGATGTATGACTCTGAAGACCCGAGGACCCTGACTTTAAAAGGGCTTGAATTGGAATTTGGGGATTACAATAAGGAAACCTTCGGGTACTGGTACTTCCTAAAGCACTTTGTTGGACAACAGGACAAGATTATAAAGCTCCTTCAGGAAGTTCCTGGGTCTGGAACATTTCATGCGATAACCCCATTGTATGGAGATTGGGTCAGCCAAGTTATGTTTTTTTTTGAGACAGAGTCTTGCTCTGTCACCCAGGGTGGAGTGCAGTGGCGTGGTCTCGGCTCACTGTAACCTCTGCCTCCCAGATTCAAGTGATTCTCTTGCCTCACCCTCCTAAGTAGCGTAGCTGGGACTACATGCGCGTGCCACCTTGCCCGGCTAATTTTTTTTGTATTTTTAGTAGAGACAGGGTTCGCCATGTTGGCCAGGCTGGTCTCGAACTCCTGACCTCAGATGATCCACCTGCCTTGGCCTCTCAAAGTGCTGGAATTACAGGCATGAGCCACCGTGCCTGGCCTATTTTAACCTTGAAAGTAAAATGTGTATTTTTCACTACAGGTACACTGAACCGTAAAATGAGTAACACCAAACTATATATTGGATGCCTTCTT
>NW_016818710.1:82357-94762 GCF_001698545.2 Rhinopithecus bieti
ATATGTTAAACAACTCTTGATGAAGTTCCGAAAGAAACAAGCAAGATACAACCTTCCTTCTATTTACATGGTACTTGCGATCCTGGAAAATGCCATGTACAAAAATACTGTGCAAAAAATGTTTTATCTTTAGGAGTAAAGCAAAGTTAAGTTCTCGACACAGATAATTGTAAACAGGTTTTCCACCTGCATGAATGTCTGATGGGATCTTTGAGAGCCATGAAGGATGCAGGACTGTCTTGTGCCTTGCAGATGTGCAGCTTCCCTGGCCTTTCTTCAGTAAATGCCAGCAGAATACCCCAATCACTGTGGTACTCTTCCCCGCAAATTTCCAAAATGCTTCCTAGGAGGTGGTGCTATTCTTGCTGAGAACCACTGCTCTAGCTGCTTCCTCTGATTGGAATGTTCTTTTCCCAGTTTGCAGAGTTGATTTCTTTTTGTCATTCAGAGCTCAACTTAAATGTTACCTCCTCTCAGAGGGCTTTGCCTGACTGCCCAATCTACAGGGCCCTCATTCAGTCTACCACATTGCCCCATTTCAATTCTCTGTATAGCATTTATCCCTGTCTGCTGTTTTCCTTTCCCATCATTTTATTGTCTATTTCCACCTACCAGAATGTAAGATCCATGAGGGAAGGGATCTTGTCTCTTGTTCACAGCAGTGTCCTTGTTACCTGGAATGGTGGCTGGCACATTAGTGCCCAGCAATCATTAGTTAGATGAAAGGAAGGAAGGGAGGGAGGGAGGGAGGGAGGGAGGGAAGGAAATCTCTTCTTCAGTTGTACAAGTTGCAAAAGATTGGCAGAACATGATGTCTTCATGAAATGGTTTCAGTTAAATATGATAAATACCAAAATATTAGCGTAATTCACAAGATCAATAGACTCATCAATTTGCAGCAAATAATATCAACCTCCTCAGAAGTTGGATATTTGCTATTTTAAGTTCCCAGCCACATCTGTAATTTTAAAAAGAACTGTGATATTTGACAAAGACACTTGCTTTGTTCCCAGTCATCATTTTCACTCTGTCTTTGGCAGCAGTTTTGGTAAGTGTGTGAACAATGAATTCAGCAGGTCTAACCTTTGCAATTCAGTACAACCTTATAAAATGTGGTTTCCACAGCTTTTGCCTTTGGACTGTTGTGTTTAGCTTTAGGTGATGATGAAATGTCCTTCTATTCTGCTTCAAAATTTTTGATGATATTTGAAGCAGGAAGATTTTGTATCAAAATATATGAGCCTTTTCATTTATTCACTCTCTCATTCACTCATTTATTCATTTACTCATTCTGCAAATGTTTATTGAATACTTACTCTATATCAGGAACTGTGCAAGTGATACATATGTCACATAATGGAGTTTAATTTTCTCTCATTACCAGGTGATATGGTTTGGCTGTGTTCTCACCCAAATCTCATCTTGAATTGTAACTCCAACAATTCCCTCATGTTGTGGGAGGAACCCACTAGAAGGTAATTGAATCATGGGGATGGCTCTTTCCTGTGCTGTTCTCGTGATAGTGGATAAGTCTCACAAGTTCTGATGGTTTTAAAAATGGGAGTTTCCCTGCACAAGCTCTCTCTTTGCCTGCTGCCATCCATGTAAGATGTGACTTGCTCCTCCTTGCCTTCCAACACGATTGTGAGGCCTCCCCAGCCATGTGGAATTGTAAGTCCATTAAACCTCTTTCTTTTGTAAGTTGCGCAGTCTCAGGTATGTCTTTATCAGCAGTGTGAAAATGAACTAATACACCGGGCCATGGTAATCCAAATTTCAGTTATTTTTCATGGGAGTTGCATGATACTTTTGGTTTCTTTGCTGCTGTTTTGTTTGTTTATTTTTGTTTTCAGAGACAGGGTCTCGCTCTGTCACCCAGGCCGGACTGCAGTGGCATGATCATAACTCACTGCAGCCTCCAGCTCCTGGGTTTAAGTGATACTCCCACCTCAGCCTCTGCAGTAGCTAGGACTACAGGCATGTGCCACCACGCCCAGCTAATTTTCAAAATTTTTTTGTAGAGATGAGGTCTCACTGTGTTGCCCAGGCCGGTCTTGAACTCTTGGGCTCAAGCAATTCTCCTCCTGCTTTAGCCTCCCAAAATGTTGGGATTTCAGGCATGAGCCACTGTGCCTGGCACTGCTGGTTTTTTTTTTTTTTTTTTTTGAGACAGAGTATTGCTCTTGTTGCCCAGGCTGGAGTGCAGTGGTGTGATCTTGACTCACTGCAACCTCTGCCTCCTGGGTTCAAGCGATTCTCCTGCCTTAGCCTCCTGAGTAGCTGGGATTACAGGCATGCACCACCACACCTGGATAATTTTTTTTTTTTTTTTTAAGTAGAGATGGGATTTCTCCATGTTGGTCAGGCTAGTCTCGAACTCCTGACCTCAGATGATCTGCCCACCTCAGCCTCCCAAAGTGCTGGGATTATAGGCATGAGCCACCGTGCCTGGCCAGTATTTTTTTTTTTTTTACACCAGTAGATGGTCCAAGTGTTGGAGTGATACATCTCTAATAACTATCTGAAGACCTACAATTAAAGTCGTAACATTTTTACCACACAGATTCCACCACTATACTTTGTGTAATTGATATACAGCATAATCACCATGTTTTGTTGTAGAGTCCTAGAAATTTGGGCACATGTATAGACTGGTGTGATCACTACCACAATAAGGATCCAGAACTGTTCCCAACTTCTCATGTGCTGTCCTTTTGTAGTCAAGCCCTCCCCAACCCCCACCTGGGCAACCACAGATTTGTTCTCTATCCCTATCGTGTTGCCTTCTAAGAATGTCATATAAATGGAAGCATATAGCATGTAGCCTTTTGAGATTGGCTTTTTCTACTCAGCACAATACCTTTGAGATTTATCCATGTTGTGTTCATCAATAGTTTCTTCCTTTTGATTGCTGGGTAGTATTCCATAGTATGGATGTACCATAATTTGTTTATCCATTGTTTTAGTTTGTGCTGCTACAACAAAATACATGCGACTCAGTAACTTATAAAGAACAAAAATTTATTGCTTACAGATCTGGAAGCTGGAAAGTCCATAACCAAGGTGCTGGCATCTGGTATGGTGAGTCCTTCTTGCTGCACCACCTCATGGCAAAAGGTGGAATAGCAAACTAACCAAATGCAACTTGAAGCCTCTTTTATAAGGGCCTTAGTCCCTTCAATGAAGGAGAAGCCCTAATGGCTTAATCACCTGTTAAAGGCACCACCTCTTGATGCCATCACATTGGCAACACCTTTATTTTGGAGGGGACACATTCAAATGATAGCATCCCTTCATCTGTTGATGGACATTTGGTCTGATTTCTGGTTTTGGCTATTATGAATAATGCTGCTGTGAACATTCAATGTACAGGTGTTTGTATGAAAATGCTTCCTTTATATTTACTACCTAAAAAGTAGCATTCTATAGGACATATCTTTGGCACTTGCTTTTTCACTGTGACTTTATTTTAGAAGTCACTCACTTCAGTTTGTAGAGACTTTTCTCACTTTTTTTTTTTTTTTTTATACAGCCACATAGTATTCTATTGTATGGAGGTACCATAGCTTATTCAACTATAAACCTATGTATGGACATTTATATTATTTCCAATATTTTGCAATTATAAGCAATGTTGTGATGAATGACCTTGTGCATATGTATCTTTGGATTGTTAGGGGTTTATCTTCATCTACTGTGACACTTAAAAATCCTATTTATAGGCTGGGCATGGTGACTCAGCCTATGATCCCAGCACTTTGGGAGGCCAAGGTAGGAGGATCACTTGAGGCCAGGAGTTTGAGACCAGCCTGGGCAACATAGTGAGATGTCGTCTTTACAAAAAATTTTAAAAATTAGCTGAGTGTGGTGTTGTGCACCTGTAGCCCTAGCTATTGTGCAGGCTGAGGTGGGAGACTCCCTTGATCCCAGGAGTTTGAGGCCCTAGTGAGCTATGCTCTCCAGCCTGAGTGACAGAGCAAGACCTCATCTCTAAAAAATAAAAATAAAAATAAAATAAAATCCCATTTGTAATCACTGACCCACAGTGAGTTTAACAGAAAACAAAACAGAAAGAATGAAGCACAGGCCCAACTTCTAGTAAAAACAATACACACTTTTACCTATTTCCTGTACTAAGGAGTTGTCAACTTTTATAAACCATGTGCTGGTGTACCAATGAAAAAAATGCATTGAAATATATGAACCTTCAAGATACAAGGCCCCATCTTGCTGCTCTGGGTTGTGAAGTATGTCCCAAAATGGCAGTGGTCATTTGCAATGGGCAGATCAAGGAAACATGAGGTGTGCATGCTGGGTTATTGGCCACATGAATGTTGAAATCACTGAGAATGGCAAGGGAAGTTGGAACAAAGAGGACAGAGAGACTGTGAGTGCAGAACTAAATTCTTCACAAATGAGGGTAGTGACTGGGAAGGTGATAGAAGACTGCCACCAGGAATGGGAGAGGATGATACAAGTAGATAGCATGAGCCAAGGAAGAGCTAGAGATTTCTCAGGAGGGAGGAGGAACGAAGATCAGAAAGTGGTCTTGGGGAGCGAGGAGAGCTGGAGCTCCACCTCCTGGCACTCCCTGAGGCATTTAGCTGTTGGGGGGGATGAGAAAATAAACAACTTGGGCTTGAAAGGGGTCAGCAGACAGCCAAGGTTTCAATTACAGCAGGGATGGGGGAAGAATATCTTGAGAGATTTGAGGCTTTGGGATTTAACCCATCATAGACTTGGAGTGCTAACCTTAACTAAAATCTCTCTCAACCTAACCTGCTGATAAGGTCCAGCTGTTGGAGTATGAAGTGTTCTTTTACTTCTAGGTCAGTTAGTATTTGTGGCAGCAATGAAAGGGGGTGCAGTGAGTCACTAGCCTTTTGCTACTGGGGCACTGGTGTTATCGGTAGAGGGTCTTGACTGCAAGCTGTCCAGATTCTTGAAGTTTTGAACAAGTAACTGGACAAAATGCACAGCAAAGCAAGGAAAGAATGAAGCAACGAAAGAATGAAAGCAGGAATTTATTTAAAATGAAAGTGTACTCCACTCTGTGGGAGCGGCAGAGCAGCGGCTCAAGACCCCCGATACAGAAACTTCTTGGGGCCAGATAACCCCTAGAGAGTTCCCATTGGCCACTTGGTGTTCACCCCATGTAAATGAAGTGGTGGCCCACAATCAGAGGCTGAAGTGAAGTTACAAAGGTCATACTCCTATGCAAACATCTGATTGGTGCAACCAATCAGAGGCTAAAGTGAAGTTACAAAGTTGCACTCCTTTGCCTTTTGCAACCAGTGAGAGGTACTTTCAATTTCCCATCTGCCATCCAGAAAAGGTGGGGATTTGGAAAGGGAGTAGCCTCTGGTCCTTTTGTTACTTAGGCATGGAAAGTTAGGGTTTTCCTTTCAATTTAGTTCTAGGAAGTCAGCGTGAAATGGCCTTAGGGTCCATAACTCCAGTCCCTATTCTGCCTCACTGGGAGTGGTTTTCAGTGTCTCTGCTGGGTGTTCTCCAAGGTTGACCTGAGGGCCTGGTTGGAGGGTCACAGGGTGGAGCTCCTCCTACCAGTGTGGCATGCATGGTTCTGGGGTTTAATGTCTGTCCCTAAACCACAGACTAGCCATATCTACCACAATATTGCCATCCTGTTGTTTTTGCATATAATTTGCATGAGATTTTGTTGCATTTAAAAGATGTCAAAGGAAAACGCTGACTGACTACTTAGCTAGACTTCACCAGACAGCAGTCCCTGCTGTTGACTTCTTAGCTCTGCAGATCCAGAAATTCAGCTTTATCAGGGTACCCTGCAGCAAGCAGGCTCAGAAGGCTGACTCTTAATAACTACCAGTCACTCCTTGTTCTCCTTTGTTGGTTTTTCCTCATCTCCATGACCTCTAAAATATTCAAGTGCTCCAGGCTCACTCCTTGAGCTTTTTCTCCATTTAAACTGATTTCCATGCTGATCTCATCTAGTCTCATGGGTTTAAATGTCATCTATGTCCTGATGACTCCCAAATATATACTGTAGTGTTCCCTCATCTGAAGTTTCATGTTCCTCAGTTTCAGTTACCTGTGGTGAACTACAGTTTGCAAATATTAAATGGAAAATTCCAGAAATAAACAATTCGTAAGTTTTAAATTATGCACCATTCTGAGTAGTGTGATGAAATCTTGCTTTGTCCCACCTGGGATGTGAATCATCCCTCTGTCCAGTGTACCCAAGTTGTCCATGATACCTGCCTGTTGGTCTCTTAGTAGCTCTCTCAGTTATCAGGTGGAAAAACAGTATATATGTTGGGTTCAATACTATCCATGTTTTCAGGCGTCCACTGGGGATCTTGGAATAGTTCTGCAAATAAGAGAGGACTACTATATCTCCAGTTTGGACTTCTCCCCAAACTCTGGATTCCCATGTCCAGATACCCCCTTAATAGCTCCACTTTTATATTTCATACACATCTCAATCATGAAGTGTCTCAAATGAGACCCCTGATCTACCCCATCAAATCTGTACCTCCCTAACCTTCCCCATCTTGGCAAATGGAAACCTCATTTTTTTTTTTTTTTTTTTTTGAGACACAGTCTTACTCTATCACCCAGGTTGGAGTGCAGTTGTGCGATCTTGGCTCACTGCACACTCTGCCTCCTGGGCACAAGCAATTCTTGTGCCTCAGCCTCCTGAGTAGCTGGGACTACATGTGCGCACCACCATGCCTGACAAATTTTTGTATTATTAGTAGAGACAGGGTTTCACCATGTTGACCAGGCTGGTCTCGAACTCCTGACCTCAGGTGATCCACCCACCTCGGCCTCCCAAATTGCTGGGATTACAGGCATGAGCCACCGCACCTGGCGGAAGCTTCATTCTTGTAGTCATGGTTGACACCCCTTTTTCTCTTTAAAAACTATCATCCGTCACCTGCACTATTGGGATTATCTCTTAATGGGTCTTTCTGCTTCACCATTGCCCTCTTACACTGTATTCTCAAATCTGCAATTAGAATGATTGATCCTTTTAATTTTTTTTTTTTTTAATCAAGACAGAGTCTTACTCTGTGGCCCAGGCTGGAGTGCAGTGGCATGATCTTGGCTCACTGCCACCTCCACCTCCTGAAAGCAATTCTCCTGCCTCAGCCTCCCGAGTATCTGGATTACAGGCACCTACCACCACGCCCAGCTAATTTTTGTATTTTTAGTAGAAACGGGGTTACACCATGTTGGCCAGGCTGGTCTCGCACTCCTGACCTCGTGATCCTCCCACTTCGGCCCAAAGTGCTGGGATTACAGGCGTGAGCCACCGCATACGGCCAACTGATCCTTTTAACATGAAAGTCAGATGGTGTCACTTCACTGTTCGGAACCCTCCGATGACTCTACATCTCAAAGTAAAATCCAAAATCCTAACATTGCTCTGCAAGGCCCTACACAATCTTTCCCTCATTCCCCCACTGTCCCGACATTATCTCTCTGACCCCTCACCACTACTCTCCCCTGCGTTCTCTCCACTTCAGTCACACTGGCCTTTCTGCTGATCCATAAACAAGCCAGGCACTCCCTACCTCAGGCCTCTGCACTTGGTGTCTCTTCTGCTTGGAATGTTTTTCCATAGCATCTGAATGGCTACTTTCTTCACCCCCTTCAGAGATTTTCTCAAATGTCTTCTTCTCGGGGAGGCCTGAATACTCTGTTTAAAATTGTAGCCCCACCTTGGTACATCCTGTCCCCTTCCCTGCTTTCTTGTTCTCTATAGAATTTACCACTATCCATCTGACACACTGTATATTTTCTTCAAAACCTCTCTCTTTCTCTCTTTTTTTTTTTTTGAGGTGGAGTCTTGCTCTGTTGCCCAGGCTGGAGTGCAGTGGCACGATCTTGGCTCACTGCAACCTCTGCCTCCCGGGGTCAAGTGATTCTCTTGCCTCAGCCTCCTGAGTAGTTGGGATTACAGGCATGCGCCTGTCATGCGCCTGTAACCACATCTGGCTAATTTTTTGTATTTTTAGTAGAAATGGGGTTTCACCATGTTGTCCAGGCTGTTCTCAAACTCCTGACCTCAAGTCATCCGCCCACCTCACCCTCCCAAAGTTCTGGGATTACAGGCATGATCCACCACTCTGGGCCAAAATCTGTCTCTCTTTAGCCTACTAAGATGTGAGCTCCATGAGGGCAGAAGTTTTATCTGGTATACTTCCATATTTTTGGCATTTAAAACTGTAGCCTACTAGGCACTCAATAAATATTTATTAAATATATGAATGAATGAATGAATGAATGAATGATTCTACTCATAAGATACAGATATGTATGAACCAAAATGTCTGTTTATTAATTGACAGTGAGAACTATAACTGTTAAGCAGACCTGAATACTCACATAGGATATTCAGGGAACCCTCTTCGCTTTAGGGAAGTCTTAAGGGGCTATCACACTGCAATAAGAAGTTAGTATAAAACACAGCCTTAGAGCAAAGGGAAATATTAAAATACTCTTCATAGGTCGTTCTGTTTTATTTTCTTTTTTTAAATGGACCTGACATTGTGAGCATATCTTCACAGGTAATTCTACCAATCCATCTTCACTTTAGGAATATTCCTTCCAATTAGAATTGTAATATTCATAGAAGCTGCTCTGGGATCACTCCTGCACAGGGCTCTTTGGCTTTCTTTTATCCAGTTTCTTTTTTTTTTTTTGGGATGGAGTTTTGTTCTTGTTGCCCAGGCTGGAGTGCGCTGGTGGGATCTTGGCTCACTGCAACCTCTGCCTCCTGGGTTCAAGTGATTCTCCTGTCTCAGTCTCCCGAGTAGCTGGGATTACAGGCGCCCGCCACCATGCCCAGCTAATTTTTGTATTTTTCATAGAGACAGGGTTTTACCATGTTGGTCAGACTAGTTTCGAACTCCTGACCTCAGATGATCTGCCCGCCTCGGCCTCCCAAAGTAATGGGATTACAGGCGTGAGCCACCGCGCCTGGCTCTTTTATCCAGTTTCTATGTAGCAGAAACACAGATAACTTTTAAGTTTTGCACTTGAGCAAATGGGTGGATGGTGATGTAATTAATTGAGATAGAGAAGGAATTTAAGGTTATTGATGACTTTATGTGAGTAACTTAGACTGAAGGTGATGTGTCAGGATAAACTATAAAGAGTAAAAGCTTAGGTAAATCCAACTTTAGAGCTTGTTTCATGTTTTCAAACTGTTATATCAAAAGAAAAGTCTATTATGCCAGAGACTATCCACCAATATCTACATGCTCCCTTACATTTCCAGGCTTTCTTTTTGCCTAAGTGGAACCATGTGGTTTTGTTTTGGCGAGGGAACATGTGTAGGATTGATAACTGCCATTTCTAGGCCTGACCCATGTAATACCCTTCATGATTTTTCATGCTATTAATAAATCTCTTTGCTGTTGTACAGCAGGAAGCAAAGGACTCTGAAATGGTGGAACATGATGCAAGGAACCTGTGTCCTTGGGTTTCCCCTCAGAGGACAACCACCCTGGACAGTTGCTCATACAGGAACCATCTCATGAGACTTTGTGTGAGTGAAAAATCAACCTTTGGTTAAGCCAATGAAATTTCAGTGTTTCTTTGTTACCGCAGCAGATTCTAGTCTACCTGACTGTCTCTGTTTGTGTTGGTATACAGAAATATCTGACTGGGTGCAGTAGCTCATGCCTGTAATCCCAGAACTTTGGGAGGCCAAGGCGGGCAGATCACTTGAGGCCAGGAGTTGGAGACCAGCCTGGCCAACATAGTAAAACCCTGTCTCTACTAAAAATACAAAAAATTAGCCAGGTGTGTGCCTGTAGTCCCAGCTACTTGGGAGTCTGAGGCACAAGAATCACCTGAGCCCAGGAGGCAGAGGTTGCAGTGAGCCAAGATCATGCCACTGCACTCCAGCCTGGGTGACAGAGTCAGACTCTGTCTCAAAACAAAACAAAACAAACAAAAGACCAGCCTGGCCAACGTGGCGAAACCCCGTCTCTACTAAAAATACAAAAACTTGGCTGGATGTGGTAGTGCACACCTGTAGTCTCAGCTACTCGGGAGACTGAGGCACAAGAATCGCTTGAGTCTGGGAGGCAGTGGTTGATTGCAGTGAGTTGAGATTGTGCCACTGCACTCCAGCCTGGGTGACAGAGTGAGACTCTGTCAAACAAACAAACAAACAAACAAACAAAAAAAAAAAAAGAGAAAGGAAAGAAAGAAAAAGAAATATCTGAGCTAATAAAGAAAAGAGGTTTGTTTGGCTCATGGTTCCACGGGCTGGAATGTTGGGCCTCTTGGTAAAAGCCTCAGGCTGCTTCCACTCATGGCAGAAGGCAAAGGGGAGCCAGTGTGTGCAGAGATCACATGGAGAGAGAGGAAGCAAGGGAGAGAAGGGGGAGGTATCAGTCTCTTTATAACAACCAGCTCTCATGAGAAGTAATAGAGTGAGAACTCACTCACCACTTCCCTCCCTAGGGCATTAATATATTTATGAGGGATTTGCCCCATTACTCAAAGATCTCCTAATAGGCCCCATCTCCAACACTGGGGGTCAAATTTCCACATGAGTTTTGGGGGAGCAAACATCCAAATGGTAGCACTAACTAACACATCTACACACTGTTGACCACAAGAAAGCCTCCTCTACTTGAGCTACACATGAAGATTATGGGAAGCACTTAATGCTTGACAGTTATGTTAAAGTTTTTTTTTCCAGCTTTGTTATGAGCTTAGGGTAATGACCATATATAACTACTTTTGCTCAAGGAAGTCACTGACTTCCCTAAGGAAAATTCATCACTTGACTGAGTTTCAAGAAAAATCTTGTGTCTTTCTGGAACAAAACCCTTAATCTGAATGATCATAAGCATGATTAGGATTAACTTTACGCAGCCCAAATGTATGCTTATATGATAAGCTTCATCGGTGTTCTATCCTGTCAGATAAACTGAATGCAATGATTACAAAAACTGTAGCTGCAGCACACATGCCTTTTTTTTTTTTTTTGAGATGGAGTCTCATGCTCTGTCCCCCAGGCTGGAGTGCAGTGGCACGATCTCGGCTCCCTGCAACCTCCACCTCCTGGGTTCATGCCATTCTCCTGCCTCAGCCTCCGGAGTAGCTGGGACTACAGGCACGTACCACCACGCCTGGGTAATTTTTTGTATTTTTAGTAGAGACGGGGTTTCACCATGTTAGCCAGGATGGTCTCGATCTCCTGACCTTGTGATCTGCCCCCCTCATCCTCCCAAAGTGCTGGGATTACAGGCGTGAGCCACCGCGCCAGGCAGCACACATGCCTTGATGAAGATTGTGAGGCTGTGGTATTAAATGGTTTTCATTATCTGATTTTCCTAGTTATGAATTAAACTGAAGAACTTGCTGAAAACATTTTGATCATAATGAAGAGACTCTTGAAATGCTTGATTAAGTGTATTCTAAAGAATTTCCCCAACGTGGATGGCAGTGGTGAGTGACTAATTGTGTCTATTTGGGTCTTCTAGGAAGCAGATGCTAATAAGGAGTTAGGAATGCAGGATGTTGATTGTGACTAATACCTGTGAAAGATAAAAGGGCAGAGAGCAAGATTGGGTAGGAAAGGCATTCAAACTACGATGCATTATCTGACACATGTGAAAGGATAAAGGGTGGAAACAGAATTGGGCAGAGTTGCCTTAGATTTTAAGGCAAATATGACAAAGTCTTGGTCTCAACCCAGTGGGGAGTTCTGGAGGAAAGACTGCCTCTTAAAAGAGTCTCACATTGGGCAGAAGTGGCCAGGCCCTAGAACTGCCACCTTTCTTAGTTATTGACTGGAGGCTGCCCAGGGAAAGCATGGTTTTGTCAAGAATACTGCAGCCAGTCTTGGAAGGTCCTGCAACCTGAGGCTGTAAGCTTAACTTCACTCCTCATAGTTTCATGGCAAAGTCTTTCTTGATGGGAGCTCTGAGCTATGCAGCTCCATGCTTGCCACAGTCCACCCTTGGTGTTGCCTGGATTAACTTCAGAGTTCCTGTTCAGAATTCCTGTGAACCTCTGTCTTCCTGAGGGAAGACTTAGAAGAGGAGGTTAGTGGGAAGAACTACAGCTCATCTTGCTACAGTTGGTCTCAGGGCTGCCACTAGGTTTCATTTTCTTCCTTCTCTACAATCCATTCTATATTTGTACTGATTTTCTGCCTGCTTAGTCTATCCATTGTTGACAGAGGGGTGTTGAAATCTCCAATGATAATAGTAGATGTATCTAGTTCTTCTTGCAGTTCTATCAGTTTTTGTCTCATTTATTTTGATGCTTTGTTGTTAGGTGCATACACGTTTTAAAATTGTAGTTTTCTTGAGACTTGACCCCATGATGCCCCATTTTATTTTATTATTTTCAGAATTGTAAAATTTTATTTTCCACACGTCAACATTCTTA
>NW_016818710.1:97920-102657 GCF_001698545.2 Rhinopithecus bieti
ANGTTCTGGATATTAGCCCTTTGTCAGATGAGTAGATTGCAAAAATTTTCTCCCATTCTGTAGGTTGCCTGTTCACTCTGATGGTAGTTTCTTTTGCTGTGCAGAAGCTCTTTAGTTAAATTAGATCCCATTTGTCAGTTTTGGCTTTTGTTGCCATTGCTTTTAGTGTTTTAGACATGAAGTCCTTGCCCATGCCTATGTCCTGAATGGCATTGTCTAGGTTTTCTTCATCTCTTTTTGAGATGGAGTGTCGCTCTGTCATCCTAGCTGGAGTGCAGTGGTGCAATCTCAGCTTACTGCAACCTCTGCCTCCCGGGTTCAAGCAATTCTCCTGTCTCAGCTTCCCGAGTAGCTGGGACTACAGGTACATGCCACCACACCTGGCTAATTTTTGTATTTTTAGTAGAGATGGAGTTTCACCATATTGGTCTGGCTGGTCTTGAACTCCTGACCTCAGGTGATCCACCTGCCTCGGCCTCCCAAAGTGCTGGGATTACAGGCGTGAGCCACTGCACCCGGCCTCTTCTAGGTATTTTGGAATGTACAGTTGATTCACATTAACTTTAGTCACCGTACTGATGATTGAAAACCAGGTCTTATTTCTTCTAAGTGTGTATTTGTGCCCATTTTTATAACTGTTTTCTATTTATTGCTCTTGTTCTTTGTTTTTTCCCCATCGTCTTTTCTGCCTTTCCTGGTTTAAATTGAGCTTTTGTATGATTCCCTTTTATCTCCTCTCCTAATGTATCAGTTGCAATGGTTGCCCTATAGCTTATAATATACATTTTAATTAATTAATTTATTTTTGAGACCGGGTCTCACTTTGCCACCCAGGCTGGAGTGCAGTGGCTCGATCTTGGCTCACTGCAGCCTCGACCTCCTGGACTCAAGTGATCCTCCTACCTCAGCCCCCCAAGTAGCTGGAACTACAGATGTGTGCCATGGTGCCTGGCTAATTTTTGTGTTTTTTTGTAGAGACAAGTTTTCACCGTGTTGGCCAGGCTGGTCTCAAACCCCTGAGCTCAAGCGATCCTCCTGCCTCAGCTTCCCAGTGTCAGGATTACAGACATGAGCTACCATGCCCAGCCTATAACGTACATTTTTAACTAATGTAAGTCAGCCTTCAACTAACACTATAAGGCTTCATGAGTAGTTCAGGCACCTTATGACAGAGTATTTCTAATTCTTACTTACCATGTCTCTGACCTCCAAAATGCTCTGGTGGCATCTGTAGCGTATAGTTCAATGGGACTCCTGCTATGCCCCTGGCAAGAGTGTGCCAGCCTCTTATACTGTAGAGCCCCAGATTGTGGAGACTGAAAGCACAATGTCTTGCTACTAGTAGGTTATTGAGAATGATGGTACTCCTGCTTTCACCCCTTGGTTCCTGTACCCATGTATTTTTCCTCTTGGTGAGATGGTGCCATATAGAGTTCTCTAATTTAGTGCTTACACTGCATCCTGGAGGATGCTACCACATCTTTGCAGCATGTTGTTTCTGAGCTGGTGCTTCAGCTGCTCCTTGCCATTCCATTGCTCTGTCAGGCCAGCTACTTATGAATGGTGTGGAATGTGACATGCCTAGGGGATCCTATGGTCACAGGCACACTCCCAAACTTCCTTTGCTATGAAATAAATTCCCTGTTTGGATGCTGTGCTGTGTTGGATTCCATGGTGTGGATCAGGTACTCCTTAACCCCTGTATGGTGGTGCTGGATGAGGTTCTGTGGGCAGGAAAGGCAAAACCATATTCAGAATGAATGTCCATCCTGTGAGAATGAATTGCTGGCCCTTCCAGGATGGAAGAGGCCCCATCATCCCTGTTGCTAGTTATGAGCCCAACTCTGTGATTGCCCCACTTACCATCCATTCTGGCCTGCAGAGGAGAGCCACGTTGAATTTACTGGTGATGCTGGCATCCCTGTCTCCAGCACATTCCTTATGGCCTGGGTGAACTGGATGTTCCCTGAGTCCTTCTGTACAAGAGAATTCTCCATTGGGTCTTCTGGCCTGACATAACATATACACTCCAGCATGTCCACCTCCCCAAGCCTTCTCATTCGTTTCTTCACTATCTGCCAGGGCAATGTAGGCATTTCTACTGCACTTAGTGTCAGACAACATGTTTTTCATGCTACTAGGATCTATCCTAGAATTGTGTTTGTGCTGTCTTCCAGGGTCCTTCCCTAGGTGTATACCAGGAGAGTACTCCTATATAGGTAAACTAACTTGTATCCAAATTTGTGTTCTACCTCATTGCTTATTACCTGGAATCCCTTGTTAGAGAGACTTTTTGGGTCTCTAGACATCAATTTCCAGTAGTCTCTAAATGTCTGTCCTTCGTGTAGAGTCATTTAAGTCTTAGGTCCTTTTGGGAGAAGGACTCAAACTATGGTTTATAATTGCCACGGTGATGTAGGGTTCTTCTTCCAGGGGACCTAGCCACCTCTTCAGTCAGTGAGTCCTAAGTCTGATAACTGACTCAGATCCAGGAACTAAGCAGGAGATCATGGCTTTTTATAGGGGTGCTGATCCTCAACCTCCTGTTCATCTATTGCCACTTTAAAAATTATGTAATTAAATGATATTCTTGTTGGCAGTCCACCTATTTTGCCTCTAGGGACAATATGCACTAGTAATCCTCTTGACTCCTCGAGGGTCAAGTGTCCTTGGCTGCTCCTTGGATTGCTAATCATTATGGTAAGTGCAGCCTTCTGACTTCAGCCACTTGGCCCTTATAACTTTGGCTTCCATTAGCAAGCCCAGCTCTGTGATTGCCTCTCCTGTAGTCCACCTTGGCTTGCAGAGGAACAACACCATGGAACATCTTGGTGATGCTGGCACCCCTTTCACCAGGGCATTCCACATGGCATTGGTAAATGGTGCATCTCCTGAGCCCTCCTGTGCAACATAATTCTCTGGCTGGTCTTCTGGACTCAGTTTATATAACTACTCCAGCATGCTCACCTTCCTGTGCTACTTAGTTCCTTTCCTAACCATCTGCCCTGGCAATTTAGGCATTTCATCCTCACTCAATGTGAGTTATCACTTTCCCCAGGGTTCTAGTGGCCACCCTAACTGCCAGTTCCCACCAACTCCTAGGGTCCTTGTCACAGTGTTAAATCCTGTTTTCCTAGACAGTGCTGCCAAATCAATAAACTCCCCTTACCTAGTCTTATGTTCTGGCCCCATTGCTCAAATACTCTAAATCCAGTTCATGGGACCTCTCTTGACTCCTAGTATCTGTTGGCTAGGTCTTACAGCTCCTTTGGGGTATAGATCTTTTCCTTTCTTACCAGGCCCAGCACATCCCTGGCTGGCTTACACCCTGATTTAACCCTAGTTGCTGGTCTTATAGCCAGGAGAAAAGGTGGAGGCAGAACTTGGTGCCTTATAAGGGAAAGGCCTTTGTGCTGTCTTTCCACAAAGGATGGGGTGAATGCCAGCCCTTAATAGGGAGAGATGAGTTACTGCTGCAGGCTCTAAAGGTTTAGAGCAGTCTGAAGAGTCAAAATCTTTGGGAGCACCCACTTAGACATTCTCATGCTGTTTGCCACGATCCTGGGTTTGCCTAATTGGAGTGCTGACTTGGGTATCGTGGACCTGCCTTGGATGAGTTTTCAGTCATCTTTGAAGCTTGGTTATCCTGAGTTTGATCTCTAGGTTTTTCTGCTCTCTCACTGAAGGAGATAAGAACATCTTTATGAGCTACCAAAGAGGTCCTCTGGCCTTCATGCTTAGTTTTCAATTGTTAACTGCCCTCAGCCACTTAATTGTCCCTTCATACGGTATCCATGAACTTTAATGACAGCCAGCCAAGTCCACTGTCCTTCATTGCACCTGCCAGAGCATTTTCTTTTTACCAGAACACTCTCCCAAGTTACTACCAGTGACAGTTTTAGCAGTTGGGCCACCATCTTGTACCAGGGACTATCCATGGTCCACATACTACTTGAGAAGAAGTCCTCATTTCATTTCATTAAGTGATCCAATGCCAAAACCCCAATCATCTCCTGCTTTCTCAGACCAATCCTGGTACCAATTGTGTCAGTTCAGGTCCTCTGGGAAGCAGACACTGAGACAGAATTAGCAGTGTAAGAAGTTTATTGGGGTCTTGCTTGTGAATTACAAAAGGGGAGGAAGCAAGATTGGTCAGGAAATGCCTCAGACCATGACACAGACTTGACACTTGCGAATAGAAAGGGGAAAGGTAGTATAGTTGAGAAGGGAGATTCTCGGATGACAATGCAGATCTGACAAAGCCAAATCTCTGAGTCAGGATGCCCCAGGACTCAGTCCTTGGCCCTTCTCCCTTCTCTAGCCCCACTTACTCCCTTGCTGATAATCCTTTCCAGTTCCAGGGCTATAAATACCACCTATACTGATGAATCCCAAATTTCTATCTCCAGCCCACGCCTTCCTCTTGAGCTCTAAGCTTATATATTCAGTTTCCCACTTGAAGATTTACTGATTCCCAACTTAACATGACTAAAACTGAGCTTTTGCTTCCTACCCTGACCCATTTCATTCTTCCTAGATTCTTCCACACCTCAGTCAATAGCTCCCACTATTCACTCAGTTTCCTAGTTAGTCATCTTTGACTTTTTTCCTCTCTCTTATATCCCATGCATATCAAGTTCTAATAGCCCTTCTGTTCTTCACCCATGCCAACATATTTCTATGTCAAGACCCTTTCTTTTTTTTCTTTTTTTTTTTTTTTTTTTTTTTTTTTATTAT
>NW_016818711.1:0-3048 GCF_001698545.2 Rhinopithecus bieti
AGCCACCGCGCCCGACCAAAAACTCATAAAGTTTTAAGAAAGTTTATGAATTTGTGTTGGGCCACATTCATTTGGAATATATTTTATTATAAGTGTCATTAGATCCTCCCTCCCTTGCCTTCCACCATGAACTAGCTTTACTGGAACCTGCACCTCCTATTTCTTCACCTCTTCTCTTTGGGTAAGCACAACCCACAAAGGAACGGGAAGGCCTGAGTGATCCCAGTACCTCTGGAAAGGGTGCCGAGGGGCCAAGGTGAGCCCCTCTTCCAGGCAGCTGGAAGGAAAATGCCTGGCCAGGGACTGAGATAAAATATTGATGTCTCCCCAAGGGATGGGAAAAGCCATGTGTGGGAGTGGAGGAGAGCCCTCTTTCAAGGTCAGGACAACCAGGAATCCACTGCAGGCTTGAGGCTGGGTGGAAAGAAGCCTGGGGCACTGGCTTTGCTGTGTGACCTCAGGCAAGGTGCTGCCCTTCTCTGGGCTTGTTTCTCCACAAATAAGCAATGCTCATGCTAATCCTAGTGAGGACCTTAACGGGGAGGAACAGGTCACAACTGAGAGCAGGGTTCGAGTCTAACTTTAACTCCACTGGCTTGTTTGGCCTCAAAACTCAACCGCAGGGACCAGGTCCAAGGCCCAGATGGGTCACAACCCTGAGCAAGGTGACCCTAGCACCCCCACCCCCACATACCCCATGGCCCCTGCTCTAACCTGTGGCCACTGCTGTCAGAGGCTGCCAGCCCAACCTGGGGTGGGTGGGGCCTGTTCCCAGCTCCTCCCATGGCAGAGTCCACCAAGCACACTGGTAAGACCCCTGCGCTAGGAATGTGGAGCTCTGCCTCTTAGACGCTCTGTGTCTGGGGCCAATGACTCCAGTGCTCAGAGTCTCAGTTCCTTTGTCTCTAAAATGGCCTGCTCTGTCACCTCACAGAAGTCAATGGGAGAACGGAAGCAAAAACACGTTGTAAAACAGTTACAAAAAAAGTAGTTACCATTTACCAAACTCTTCCTCTATGCCAGCCAAATGCAATTTCATTTGATCCCCACAAATAGTTGGAGGCAGGTACCACTGTTATTTGCAATTTACAGGTGAGGAAATTGAGACTTCATCACGAGGGACAGGTGGGGCTCGGCCCGCCCTCCCTCAGGTCCAGAGGCTCCAGGACAGCACTCTGGGTTTACTGGGGCCTGGAGGAGGGGGAGAGGTGCTCCTCTCCTTTCCTCCAAAGGTGCAGACGAGCTCTGGGCCCCCAAAACCCATCTCACCACAGTACTAATCATGCTGGCGGCGTCCCAAGGATAGGCAGGGGGAAGAGGAGCAGGGGAGAAGAAAGCCACCAGTTAGGAGGGAGCATTATTACCAATAATCTCCTTGATACTCCTGCCAGGTAAGAGGTTTTATCCCCATGTTGCAGATGAGGAAACTGAGGATCAGAAAGGACAAGTGACTTGCCCAAGATTGAAGATGGCAATAGAAATTCTCTTCCACCATCCAAAGTGGCTACCTCTTCTGCGTCCCCAGATTTAGAGATGTTTCCTTCTAGCCTCCCTTCCCTTGCCAGCCCCCCTTCCTTCAAAACCACTTCTCCAGAGGCTGCCCTGCCACACTCCCTCCCTCATTCCTGGAGAAAACCGCAGGATTCTCCCGCTGGAACAGATGGCCATTCTCAGAAGTTCTGGTCAAATCTTGCCAGTTTTTAAAGGGTCTATTTTGGGAGGCAATCAGTGTGATAAACGGTACATCCCCTGGCCTACTGGCCCAGCCCTAATGGGTCTCTGACGCCACCCCCCACCAGCAGGCACCACCCCACATTCCCAATGCCAATGCCAGTCTCAGCTGGGAGGCGGCCACAGCTGAACAACAGAGTGGGGCCAGAGGAGGAGCAAGGCGGGCCCTCTAGGCCCAGACACGCTGGCATTCCTGGGACCAGGGAGCTTGGGCTCCCCTGGTGGAGCCCTGTAAGGCCAAGAGGGAATGGGGTGAGGGGGTACTGTACTGTCAGTTGTTTCCTGATGAGGGGAGAGGCTGTGGCCCGAAGTGGGTGGCAGGGAGGTGGGAGTGTGCAGCAGTCCTGGGTTCTGGCTCCAAAACCGGCAGGAAGGTCTGTGTGACCCCAGGCAAGCCACTCTCTTCTCCCTCCCAAACAACGAGACCTGCGACCTGCGACCTGCGCTGGGCTGGGTCTTCTGGCTTCAGGGGAAGGTGCCAGGTGACAAGTTCCTTGAGCGTAACCAGAGACAGGGAGAGAAAGGAGCCGGGGGGAGGCCCCTCCCAGCCTCCCAGACGCTCCAGGGAGAGGTGACAGCGAGTCTGCCGTTTGCCTGGGCGCCCAAGGGACTTTAGAAGCCCGAGGGGAAAGGTGCGAGAGAAAACAGGTTTCAAAAATAGTTGGGACGCAGGCTCGTCACCTGGACCCGACTAGAGGAAGGGACGCAGGAGTCTAGATTGCCTGATGTGGGGCTCTGCCGAGGCACCCCAGGCGGGGCCTCTCTCCCAATTTCAAGTACGTACCTGCGATCCCGGGCTCACACCTGGGTGGGTGTCTGGACACCCGGAGTCAAAAGTTGGCCCGGTGGGTCGGACAGGGGGCGGGAGAACGGGCCAGTGGGCTCCTGGCCGCCGCAGCCGCTGGCTGGGGCGCAGGGGTGCGGGACAGGGGCGTCTTCCCAAGCTCCTGCGCCCTTGCCTCCTCCCCCAGGCACCGACGACTAGCGCCTGCCTCCCCCTAGCTGGCCAGGACAGCAGGGCGGGAGGTGCCGAGGGTGGCGGGGGCCTCTTCTCCCAACCTGCACCCCACCCCATGCCGGCTGCACCTGGGGACCTCGAGCTCGGGCTGCCCCTCCTCGCAGCGGCACCGAGCGGCCGGGGAGTAGGTGCCCAACTTGACCCCGGCCGACCCCCTGCCCCGCAGGGCCGGGAAAGAGCCACGCCGGGACCTGAGCGCCGGTCAGGCCCCGCCTCTGCCCAACTTGGCCGCACTCCAGACGCCGGCGGAGGCCCGGCGCGCCGACCCCGGCCCGGCCGGGCTGACGCGCGCACACTCA
>NW_016818712.1:0-3082 GCF_001698545.2 Rhinopithecus bieti
AGTAGGCTCCCAAATATCCCTTTGCAGATTACATGAAAGGAGTGTTAGCAAACTACTCCATGGAAAGAAAGGTGTAAATCTCTGAGATGAACTCACACATCACAAAAAAATTTCTCAGAAAGTTTATTTCTAGTTTTTATCTGTGGATATTTACTATGCCACCATAAGCTTCAATGCGCTCTGAAATATCCCATTACAGATTCCAAAAAAACAGTTTTAGCACACTGCTCAATGAAAAGAATAGTGTTACACTGTGAGATGAATTCACACGTCACAAAGCAGTTTCTCAAAAGCTTCTTTCTAGTTTTTATCTGACGATATTTCCTTTTCCACCATAGGCCTCAATGCATTCCCATATATCCCTTTGAAGATTCCACAAAGAGAGTGTTGGCAAATTGATCAACAAAAAGAACATTGTAACTGCGTGAGATGAAATCACACATCACAAATCAGCATCTCAGAAATGTTCTTTTTGGTTTTTATCTGAGGATATTTCCTTTGTCACCATAGGCATCAATTTACTCCCAAATATCTTATTGGAGATTTCACGAAAACAGTGTTATCTAACAGCTAATTAAAAGAATGGGGTAACTCTGTGAGATGAATTCACACATCACAAAGCAGTTTCTCAGAAAGCTTCTTTCTAGTTTTTATCTGAGGATACTTCCTATTTCACCATTGGCCTCAATGCGCCCCCAAGTATCACTTTGCAGATATCACGAAATTAGTGTTAGCAAACTGTTCCATGGAAAGAAAGGTGTAACTCTGTGAGATGACTTCAACGTCACAAAGGACTTTCTCAGAAACCTTCTATCTAGTTTTATCTGAGGATATTTCCTTTTCACCAGAGACCTCAGTGTGCTCCAAAATATCCCTTTGCAGATTTCACGAAAACAGTGTTAGTAACTGTTCCATGAAAAGAAAGGTGTAACCCTGTGAGATGAGTTCACACATCACAAAGAAGTTTCTCAGAAAGCATCTTTCTTGTTTTTATCTGAGGCTATTTCCTTTGTCACCATAGGCTACAATGTGATCCAAATTATTCCTTCCAGATACCACTAAAACAGTGCTATCAAAATGACTCATGAAAAGAATCATGTAACTGTGAGAATTCGCAAATCACAAAGCAGTTTCCCAGAAAGCTTATTTCTTCTTTTTGTCTGAGGATATTTCCTTTGTCACCATAAGAGTCAATGCACTCTGAAATATCCCATTGCGGATTCCATGAAAACAGTGCTAGCAAGCTGCTCTATGAGTAGAAAATTGGAACTCTGTGCGATGAATTCACACATAGCAAGGAAGTGTCTCAGGAAGCTTCTTTCTAGTTTTTATCTGAGAATATTTCCTGTGTCAACATAGGCTTCAATGAAAAACAAAATATCCCTTCTCAGATACCCCAAAAACAGTGCTACCAAACTGATCCATGCAAAGAATCGTGAAACTCTGTGAGAAGAATTTGCAAATCAGAAAGCAGTTTCTCAGAAAGCTTCTTTCTAGTATTTAATTGAGGATATGTCCTTTGTCACCATAAGCTTCAATGAGCTCTGAAATATCACAGTGCAGATTCCAAGAAAATAGTGTTAGCAAACTGTTCAATGAAAAGAATGGTGTACCTCTGTGAGATGAATTCTCATGTCACAAAGCAATTTCTCAGAAAGCTTCTTTCTAGTTTGTATCTGAGGATATTTTCTTTGTCACCATGAACTTCAATGCGCTCCTAAATATCCCATTGGAGATTCCAAGAAAACGGTGTTAGCAAGTTGTTCAATGAAAAGAACAGTGTATCTCTGTGAGATGAATTCACACATCACAAAGAAGTTTGTCAGAAAGCTCCCTTTTCATTTTTATCTGAGGATATTTCCTTATCACCATAGGCTTCAATGCGATCCCAAATATCCCTTCTCAGAATACCCAAAAACAGTGCTACCAAACCGATCCATGAAAAGAATGGTGTAACTCTGTGAGATGAATGAGCACATCCAAAAGCGGTTTCTTTGAAAGCTTCTTTGTAGTTTCTATATAAGGATATTTCCTTTGTCAGCACACGATTCAATGTGCTCTGAAATATCCCATTGCAGACTCCACAAAAAGAGTGTTAGCAAACTGCTCAATGAAACGAACAGTTTAACTCTGTGAGGTCAATTAGCACATCACAATGCAGTGTCTCAGAAAGCTTATTTTTGGTTTTAGTCTGAGGATATTTCCTTAATCACCATAGCTTCAATGAGCTCCCAATTATCCTGTTGCAATTTCCAGGAAGACACTGTTATCAAACTGCTCAAAGAAAAAAACCAACTACATCTGTGAGATGAATTCACACATCACAAAAAACTTTCTCAGAAATCTTCTTTCTAGTTTTTATTTGACGATATTTCTTTTGTTACCTTAGACTTCCACACGATCCAAATATCCCTTCTCAGATTCTCCAAAGCAGGGCTACCAAACTGATCCATGAAAACAATCGTGTAACTCTGTGAGATGAATTCACAAATAACAAAGCAGTTTCTAAGAAAGTTTCTTCCCAACTTTTAAATTAGGATATTTCCTTTATCACAGTAGGCTTCAATGCACTCCCAAATATCCTATTGCAGATTCCACCAAAACCGTGTTATCAAACTACTCAATGAAAAGTACGGTATAACTCTGTGAGATGAATTCACACATTACACAGCAGTTTCTCACAAAGCATCTTTCTAGTTTTCATCTTAGGGTATTTCCTTTTTCCGCATAGGCCTCAAAACGCTCCAAATATCCCTTTGCAGATTCCACGACAACAGTGTTAGCAAATGCTCCATGAAAAGGGAGGTGTAACTCTGTGAGATGAATTTCTACATCACAAAGGACTTTCTCAGAAAGCTTCCTTCTAGTTATTATCTGATGATATTCCCTTTGTTACCATTGGCTTCAATGCAATCCAAAATACACCTTCTCAGATTCCCCAAGAATAGTGCTTCTAAACTGCTCCAAGAAAAGAATTGTGTAGCTCTTTGAGAAGAAGTCACAAATCTCTAAGCAGTTTCTTAGAAAGCTTCTTTCTAGCTTTTATCTGAGGATATTTCCTTTTTCACCATAGACCTCAATG
>NW_016818713.1:0-344 GCF_001698545.2 Rhinopithecus bieti
GTGCAGAACCATCTGGAGTAAGGCCATAGTCTTCTCTTATTCTGTCAACTGGTCATAGGGAACTCTCCATGAGACTATCATTGCAGGTTGGAGGGTGCAAGGCAGCACGGAGGGCTGTATACCATGGTCACTTGAGCCACTTACACATGTAACTTACCTGTGCCTTCAGGACTGGCTTGAGACTGGGCACATATATACCACTTCCATTTCATGATGACATATTGCTATGGACAACCCACTTTATGGCTAGATGAGTCTGCAAGCACCCAGTTCTTGATAGATATTTCAGTTCACTTGATGACTTGATGACCTTTAGACAAGCGTTCAGTTTCCACCAAACCCTG
>NW_016818714.1:0-3043 GCF_001698545.2 Rhinopithecus bieti
GGTTTCTGAGAAACCACTTTGTGATTTGTGAATTCAGCTCACAGAGTTACACGATTCTCTTCATGGAAGAGTTTGGTAGCACTGCTTTTGGGGAATCTGAGAAGCTATATTTGGGATTGCATTGAAGCCTATGGTGACAAATTAAATACCTCAGATAAAAACTAGAAAGAAGCTTTATGAGAAACTGCTTTGTGATGTGTGAATTCATTTCACAGAGTTACACTGTTCATTTCCTTGAGCAGTTTGCTAGCACTGTTTTCTTGGAATCTGCAATGGAATATTTCGGAGGACATTGAAGCTTATGGTGATAAAGAAATATCCTCAGATATAAACCAAAAAGAACCTTTCCAAGAAACCACATTGTGATCTGTGAATTCATCTCACAGATTTACACATTTCTTTTCATGGAGCCATTTGCTAACACTGTTTTCGTGGAATCTACAAAGGGATATTCACTAACGCCTTGAGACAAATCGTGAAAAGGAAATATCCTTAGACAAAACTAGAAAGAACATTTCTGAGAAACTGTTTTGTGATTTGTGAGTTCATATCATAGAGTTACACCTTTTCTTTCATGGAGAAGTTTGGTAGCACTGTTTTTAGGGAATCTGAGAAAGGATATTTTGCACCACATTGAAGCCTATGGTAACAAAGGAAATATTCGCAGATGAAATCTAGAAAGAAACTTTCAAAGGAACCTCTTTGTGATGTGTGAGTTTATCTCACAGAGTTACACCACACTTTTCATTGAGAGGTTTGCTAACACTCTTTTCATGGAATCTGCCACGGGATATTCACTAGTACCTTGAGGCAAATGATGAAAAAGGAAATATCCTCAGATAAAAGCTAGAAAGACGCTTTCTGAAAAACAGCTTTGTGATGAGTGAATTCATCTGACTGAATTACACCATTCTATTCATGGAGCAGTTTGGGAGCACTGTTTTTGGGGAATCTGGGAAGGTATATTTTGGATTGTATTGAAACCGAGGGTAACAAAGGAAATATCCTCAGAGAAAAACCAGAAAGAAGCTTTCTGAGAAACTTCTTTGTTAGGGGGGAATTTATCTCACAGAGTTACATGATTCTTTAAATGGAGGAATTTGCAAATACTGTTTTCATGGAATTTGTAAAGGGAGGTAAAGAGGCAAATGATGAAAAGGGAAATATCCTCAGATAAAAACCAAAAAGAAGATTTCAGAGAAACTGCTTTGTGAGGTGTGAATTCAGCTAACAGAGTCACATTGTTCTTTGCATTGAGCAGTTTGCTTACACTGTTGTCTTGGAATCTGCAATCTGATATTTTGGAGTGCATTGGCCATTATGGTGACAAAGGATATATACTCATACAAAAACTAAAAGAAGCTTTCTGAGAAGCTTATTTCTGATGTCTTAATTCATCTCACACAGTTACACGATTCTCTTCGTGGAGCAGTTTGGTAGCACTGTTTTTGGTGAATATGAGAAAGGATATTCTGGACCACATTGAATCTAAGTTGACAAAGGAAATACCGTCAGATAAAAACTAGAAAGTAGCTTTCTGTGAAAGTTCTTTCTGATGTGTGAATTCATCTCACAGAGTTGCACCTTTCTTTTCATGGAGGATTTTGCTAACACTGTTTTCATTTAACTTGAAAAGGGATATTTGGGAGTGCATTGAGGACTACAGTGAAAAAGAAAATATCCTCAGAAAAAAATTAGAAAGAGTCTTTCTGAGAAACTCCTTTGTGATGTGTGAATTCATAACACAGAGACACACCATTCTTTTCATTGAGATGTTTGCTAACACTGTTTTTGTGGAATCTGCAAAGGGATATTTGGGAGCACATTGAAGCCTATGATGACAAAGAAATATCCTCAGCTAAAAACCAAAAAGAGGTTTCTGAAAAACTGCTTTGTGATAAGGGAATCCATCTCACAGAGGTACACTGTTATTTCCATTGAGCAGTTTGCTAACACAGTTTTCATGGAATCTTCAATGGTATATTTCGTAGTGCATTGAAGCTTTTGGTGACAAAGGAAATACCATCACACAAAAACTAGAAAAAAGCTTTCTGAGAAACCAATGTGTGATATATTAATTCGTCTAACAGTTTTACATGATCCTTTTCGTGGATCATATTGGTAGCACTGTTCTTGGACAATCTGAGAAGGAATATTTTGGATCACATTGAAGCTTATGGACACTAAAGAAATATCCTCAAGTAAAAACTAGAAAGAAGGCTTCTGTAAAAGTTATTTATGATGTGTTAATTCATCTCAAAAAGTTACACCTTTCTTTCCATAGAGTAGTGTGCTAACACTATTTAACTGGGTTCTGCAAAGGGATATTTGGGAGTGCACTGGGGTCTAAAGTGAAAAAGGAAATATCCTCAGATAAAAACTAGAAAGAAGCTTTCTGAGAAAATGCTTCGTGATGTGTAAATTAATTTCACAGAGTTACACTGTTCTTTTTATTGAGCAGTTTGCAAACACTCTTTTCTTGGAATCTGCAGTGGGATGCTTCGGAGTGCATTGAACCTTATGGTGGCAAAGGAAATATCCTCATAAAAAACTAGAAAGAAAGTTTCTGAAACACCACTTTTTGATGTGCTAATTCATCTCAAAGTGTTACATGATCCCTTTTAATCACCATTTTGGTAGCGGTGTTTTGGGGGAATATGAGAAGGGATATTTTGTATTACATTGAAGCCTATGGTGACAAAGGAAATAACTTCAGATAAAAACTAGAAAGAAGGTTTCTGAGAAAGTACTTTCTGATGTGTTAATTCATCACACAGAGTTACACCTTTATTTTCACGGAGCAGCTTGCAAACACTGTTTCCCTGCAATCTGCAAAGGGATATTTGTGAGCTCATTGATGCCTACAGTGATAAAGGAAATATCCTCAGATAAAAACTAGAAAGAATCTGCCTGAGAGACTGATTTGTGATGTCTGAGTTCATCTCCCAGAGTTACACCATTCTTTTCATGGAACAGTTTGGTAGCACTGCTTTTGGGGAATCTGGGAATGGATATTTTGGATTGCATTGAAGTCTAAAGTGAA
>NW_016818715.1:0-472 GCF_001698545.2 Rhinopithecus bieti
ATGCTTCTTCTAAGTCCGTGATTATCCAGCCAAACCATTGGCTATAGCCATACTGAAACAGTATGTAATCGCACATCTGGCCATTTCTCCTTCCATGCAAAGTGCACAACCAGGTCCACTCCTCAAAGTCGTGCCCACTGGGAAGACTTGCCTTCCCCCCCTTTTTTTTTTTTTTTTTTTTTTTTTTTGGAGACGGAGTCTCACTCTGTCGCAGGGGCTGGAGTGCAGTGGCCGGATCTCAGCTCACTGCAAGCTCCGCCTCCCCGGTTCACGCCATTCTCCTGCCTCAGCCTCCCGAGTAGCTGGGACTACAGGCGCCGACCACCTCGCCCGGCTAGTTTTTTGTATTTTTTAGTAGAGACGGGGTTTCACAGTGTTAGCCAGGATGGTCTCGATCTCCTAACCTCGTGATCCGCCCGTCTCAGCCTCCCAAAGTGCTGGGATTACAGGCTTGAGCCACTGCGCCCGGCCT
>NW_016818716.1:0-2071 GCF_001698545.2 Rhinopithecus bieti
TTCCACAGAAAAAAGATAAATTGGTTTTCACCCTGCTTAAACTAATGAAATAGCACTAGTTTACATAAAAAAAAAAAATAATATAACCAAGCCACTCTCTGTATTTTCATTCTCATTTTGAAAACTTCACTTTGGGGCAAAAACTGGAGACATCAAAATGTTATCAAATAAGGAGGAAATCCTCCTCTCATTCTTCTTTAAAATACCCACATTGTTATGACATTGTTAACTTTCACTTTTAGTAAGATTCACTTTTATAAAACTTGATGTAGATTAATTTCTATAAAACAATATGGGTCTTTTGCCCCCCACCTCTTTCCCAACTTCAATTATACAATCAAAAAAACTTGCTTGTTGAAAACTTTTGAAAGGAAGAGGTAAAATAGTAGCTAGTCCTGTGATGGCTGGATCTGGGTTTGCCAGCAGTACTAAAACGCCTGTGGAAAGGTACAGCAGCTTCCATTTAGCAGCTGCTTCTCTTCTCCCCTCTTGGCTCTCCAAGAACATGGCGCTTAACTGTTCTTTCCATTTCGGCTCCAATAGTTACAACATTTTGATAGACAAGTATAACTTCATGTTTGTAAAACCAAACAAAACCTTATCTAAAAGATAATACACTAAGTGGCTAACAATGATTATTTCTTTTTTTTTTTTTGAGACAGAGTCTTGCTCTGTCGCCCAGAGCTGAAGTGCAGTGGTGCGATCTCGGTTCACTGCAAGCTCTGCCTCCTGGGTTCATGCCATTCTCCTGCCTCAGCCTCCCGAGTAGCTGGGACTACAGGTGTCCACCACCATGCCCGGTTAATTTTTTGTATTTTTAGTAGAGACGGGGTTTCACCGTGTTAGCCAGGATGGTCTCGATCTACCGACCTCATGATACGCCCACCTCAGTCTCCCAAAGTGCTGGGATTACAGGCGTGAGCTACTGCGCCCGCCCATAATGATTATTTCTAAGAGGTGCAGCAAGCAAATGGTACTGAGAAGCAGTCATTTAAGATTTATTTGTTCTGTATTTTTGCATCTGTTTCAACAAGCATGTATTGCTTTTGTAATATAAAAATACTAATATATAAAGATTTTCAGAGAAAATAAATGAATTAAAGAAAAAAATTCCTAAGAATAAAAGGCTTGTGTTGTAATTCATTGTGTCAGCACAGGTGAAATTATCTGATATAAGAAATGCTAAAGTCTGATGACTCCTTAAATTCAAGGCTATAGTTTATACATTAATTTGTTCCCTACTTGCACAAATTCGTAAATTCTATATATTGAATATACCTGGAATATGGATATTTGTTATTTCCTTTTCTATGGCTCTTCTCTCTACTCCTCATCCTGCCAATATTCCCTCTTTTACTTGATTTTGACCATAATGGCCTCCTTTATATTTGATTTTTTCTGAGACAGGATCTTACTCTGTCACTTAGGCTGGAATGCAATGGTGCAATCACAGCTCACTGCAGCCTCAACCTCCTGGGCTCAAGCAATCCTCCCATATCAGCTTCCTAAGCAGCAGGGACTACAAGCATATGCCACCATGCCTGGCTAATATTTTTGGTTTTTGTAGAGATGTCTCACTATATTGCCCAGGTTGGTCTCTAACTTCTGGGCTCAAGTAATCCTCCCAGCTTGGCCCCCCAAAGTGTTGGGAGTACAAGTTTGAGCCACTGTGCCTAGCCCTACACTTTTTTTTTTTTGAGATGGAGTCTCGCTCTGTTGCCCAGGCTGGAGTGCAGTGGCAAGGTCTTGACTCACTGCAACCTTCGCCTCCTGGGTTCAATGGATTTTCCTGCCTCAGCCTCCTGAGTAGCTGAGATTATAGGCACCTGCCACCACGCCCAGCTAATTTTTTCTATTTTTAGTAGAGACAGGGTTTCACTATGTTGGCCAGGCTGGTCTCGATCTCCTGACCTTGTGATCCACCTGCCTCGACCTCCCAAAGCATTAGGATTACAGGCATGAGCCACTGCACCTGGCCAGTCCTACACTTCTTGAATTTTATAATTTCTCCCCAAATTCAGGGCCTCTGTACAAAACGGAATCCCCTGTCTCCTTTCTAGTTTACTTTTTT
>NW_016818717.1:0-1501 GCF_001698545.2 Rhinopithecus bieti
TGTGTGTTTATATATGTATATATGTGTGTCTATATGTGTGTGGTGTATATATGTACATGTGTTTATATGTGTATATATATGTGTGTGTGTATATGTGTGTGTGTATATATATACACACAAATGGATAGTGAGGGCAAAGTTGTAGGTAAAATGTAAGTTTATTATACGGTTGGGCAGAATGGACATTGAGAAACTCTTAGAAAAACAATTTTGCAAACTTAACAACCTTCAAAATATTCTCTTTCCTTCAATAAATCTATTTCACAGAATTGAGTCTAAGGAAATCATCAAAAATTTAAAAAATGTTTTGTCAACTATGGTCATCATCTGTAATAGTAAAAACCAGAAATCAACAATTGGAAAATTATTATGTAAATTACAGTAATTTACATTCTGTAATATTTTAAATAAACTTGATTGAGAGCTTTAATGATGTAAAAAATGCTTATGATATAGCATGATTCCATTTTCTAATTTTATACAGAGAATGAAATAAATTATGTGAACAATAATTGGAAAAGGGAAACATCAAAATATGAAGACAGTACATCTTCAAGTGGTGGTCTAATGGTCCATTTTTATTATTTTGTTGATAATGGCATAAATTTTTTGTATTTTCCAAGTCTTCTTGAAAACAATGTATTACGTTGCAGTCATGAAACACACTTTTGAAAAGGTGACTTTTAATTTTTCATCAACGTTAAGGCTTTGTCTTGTTATGAAATACTGCAACAATTGTTAGGTATCTGCACTGCACTAGGCAAACAGTTGTTAGGAAAATGAATTTGACAGGAACTCTTCGGACACGTTAGCAATCTAGTTAACATAAAGGCATTAAGTGATAAAAAGTAATTTTAAGAGCTTATCATCTCTTGCCTGGAATATTATAACAGACTCTCACTGCATCTCTGTCTCCTGTATCCCACCCTTCAGTTCATTTTCTGCACCGTTGCCAGAACGCTCTGTCTAAAGCACAAATTCGATCATGCCTTTTGCTTCCTAACCTTATTTGGCTCCCCTTGGTCTGAAGCACTGATTCTCAACCATGACTGCACATTAAAGTCACCCTGGTGAGTTTTTTAAAAGCTCTAGTGCCCAGACCTTCCTCCCCACCATAAAGCCCTGGAGTTCCTGATTCAATTAGTCTTGGGTAGCGCCAAAGCATCTATTTTTCAAAGCTCACAGAATTAAGGATCTTAGAATAGCATATAACGTCATTCTATGGAAAGGGCTGGCTATGTTTCCAGCCATTTCTTACCACTTTTCTAAGTGAACTCTGAATGTTAGGCTGTTCTTCAAAATGTCGTAATATTTCACGACTCTGTTTTTTTTTGTTGTTGTTGTTGTTTTGTTTTTTGTTTTTTGTTTTGAGACGGAGTCTCGCTCTGTTGCCCAGGCTGGAGTGCAGTGGCTGGATCTCAGCTCACTGCAAGCTCCGCCTCCCAGGTTTACGCCATTCTCCTGCCTCAGCCTCCCAAGTAGCTGGGACTACAGGCGCCTG
>NW_016818718.1:0-4627 GCF_001698545.2 Rhinopithecus bieti
GTTTTTTAGCTTAGTTGCAATGGGTTTGAACATCCTCCTTTAGCTTGGAGGATTTTGTTATTACCGACCTTCTGACGCCTAGTTTTGTCAACTCGTCAAAGTCATTCTCCATCCTGCTTCATTCTGTTGCTGGCGAGGAACTGTGATCCTTTGGAGGAGAAGAGGTGCTCTGGTTTTTAGAATTTTCAGCTTTTCTGCTCTGGTTTCTCCCCATCTTTGTGATTTTTATCTACTTTGGTCTTCGATGACGGTGACCTACATTTGGGGTTTTGGTGTGGGTGTCCTTTTTGTTGATGTTGATACTATTCCTTTCTGTTTGTTAGTTTTCCTTCTAACAGTCAGGACCCTCTGCTGCAGGTCTGTTGGAGTTTGCTGAGCTCCACTCCAGACCCTGTTTGCCTGGGAATCACCAGTGGAGGCTGCAGAATGGCAAATATTGCAGAACAGCAAATGTTGTTGCCTGAACCTTCCTCTGGAAGCTTTGTCTCAGATGGCAACTGGCTGTATGAGGTGTCAGTCGACCCCTACTGGGAGATGTCTCCCTGTTAGGCTACACGAGGGCCAAGGACCCACTTGAGGAGGCAGTCTGTCCATTCTCAGAGCTCAAACTCCATGCTGGGAGACCCACTTCTCTCTTCAGAGCTGTCACACAGGGACGTTTAAGTCTGCAGAAGTTTCTGCTGCCTTTTGTTCAGTGTGCCCTGCCCCCAGAGGTGGAGTCTACAGAGGCAGGCAGGCTTCATTGAGCTGTGGTGGGTTCCACCCAGTTCAAGCTTCCTGACTGCTTTGTTTACCTACTCAAGCCTCAGCAATGGCAGAGGCCCCTGCCCCAATGTAGTCAATCTCGGACTGCTGTGCTAGCAGTGAGCAAGGCCCCATGGGCATGGGACTCACTGAGCCAAGCATGGGATATAATCTCCTGGTGTGCTGTTTGCTAAGACCATTGGAAAAGTGCAGTATTAGGGCGGGAGTGTCCCGAATTTCCAGGTACCATCTGTCATGGCTTCCCTTGGCTAGGAAAGGGAAATCCCCCGACCCCTTGCACTTCCTGGGTGAGGCGATGCTCCGCCCTGCTTTGGCTCACCCTCCATGGGCTGCACCCACTGTCCAACCAGTCCCAGTGAGATAAATCAGGTACCTCAGTTGGAAATGCAGAAATCACTCATCTTCTGCATTGATCACACTGGGAGCTGTAGACCGGAGCTGTTCCTATTCGACCATCTTGGAACAATCACTCCAAACTTTTTTTCTTTACTTTTCATTTTCAGCAGTTTAATAAGATGTGCCTAGAGGTTTTCTTTGAGATTGTCCCATTTGGAATTCATGAAACTTCTTGAATTTATAAATTTATGTCTTTCAACAAATCTGGAAATTTTTGACAATTATTTCCTCAAATGTATTTTCGATTACAAAATGGGCAATACAAGAGGACGAGGAGCTGCCACCCCTTCCTAGAACTATCTCTCAGAGCAGGGGCATCACTCAGGTAAAAGCAGGTCCCTGGGTCCAGCTCTGGTGCAGTGGTTCAGGGATTCTTCCCAGGGGGAAAGGCAGGACATAAGGATAAAGGACTCTGTAGCTCTGCTTGAGGGTACTGACTTAACTTGGAAAAGGTAAAAAAAAAAAAAGCTATGACTGCAGGCATTGTTGAAAACAGTGAAGATCTTGGTAGAAAATAATTTATATTTATACATTGTATGAACATCAACACAAATTTATACATGTTGCTTTATAAAGTCAAGTAAGTAGGAGAAAAAACAGAGTTATTACAAAATTCATTTATATTGTCTTATATTTACCTATGTAGTTGTTGTTGCATGTGTTGTAATTTTTTGTTGAAAGCTGGACATGTTAGATAATATATTATAGCAACCCTGAATACTGAACCACGCCCCACACCCTGGAGATTGTTGTTGTTTGCTTGGTCATGGGTTTGTTTGTTGGCTTGGCTGAAATAATTCTGTGAAGTCTATTTCCCCCAATATGTGCAACTCTGTTGTCCCTACTCAGATATTTTTTACTTATTTTTATCTTTTAGCCTGGCTACTTAGGTTTTGACCCTAGGTTGGCATAAGCTATTTATTGGTTAAAGGTTGTGCTTAAGCCCCTTTAGCCAATTCGATTTTTATCCTTTGCCATTGGATATGTAGATGGCTTGGAGATGGCTCTCATAGTTCAGTGAATATACATATTTCCTTGACCCCCTCCACCACCTCATTCAGCCACTAGTAGCTTGGAAGATCCTTCTCTGATTGCTCCCTCAAGGGCGTAGCCTTGGACATACACACATTCTTCTAGACTTCCAAGGATGATACTGATTTTGTTTTTCATCCTGGATCTCTAGGATTTGCCCCTGGGTCAGAGTAGCTTATGGTTCAGTCAGTGTTTGCTCAGAAGTTGTGTTTAAGCCCCTGTGCCACTGGTGCTTTTGCCCTGTGTTTATAGGTCTGTGTGAGGAATTCTTGCAAGCCTGCTCCATCCTTCTCTGATTTCTCCTAAGTGAATGTAGCTTCATATAGGTACATAGCCTTCTGAACTCCCCAAATTGCATGTGATCCCAGAAGGGTTGTTATTGATGGTCTGCTTCCCTGGCTGTTCTGCCAATACATGCAACAACAGGGACATAGGTAAATATAAAAGACAATATAAATGAATTTTGTTATAATTCTGTCTTTTCTCCTATCTAACTTAAAAGACTTTATAAAGCTATATGCATAAATCTGTGTTGATGTTCATACAATGTATAAAAATGTAATTTGTATGACAATAATGCAAAGGAGTGAGGAAGTTGTGAAGCTATTAAGAGCAAAGATTTGAAATTAAGTTGATATTGATATGAACTTGATTTTTATGTTAAGATATTAATTGTAACTCCAAGGGCAACCTCTAGGAAAATAAATTCTAAAATATAGTAAATGGAATGACAAAGGAATGAAAATGGTACACTAGGAAACTCCTATTTAACACAAAAGAAGTAGTAATAGAAGAATAGAGGAACAAAAAATATATGAGACATATAGAAAACAAATAGTAAAATGGCATATGTGAATCCCAACCTATAAGTAATTGCATTAATATAAATGGATTAAACACTCTAATGTAAAGGCAGAGATTGACAGACTTAATTTAAGACATGTGATCTGAACATATGCTGCCTATAAGAGACACACTTCAGATACAAAGACACAAACAAGTTGAAAGTAGGACAGAAAAAGATATGTTATATCATGCAAACAGTTGCCAAAAGGGACCTGGAGGGTTTTACTAATACCAGAAAACTTAAACCTTAAGACAGGCATTTTATTAGAGGCAAAGAAGGATAATTTAAAATGATGAAAAGGTCAAAAAGATATAACAATTATAAACATTTATGTACTTCATGACAAATCCCCAAAATACATAAAGCAAAAGTAGACAGAATTGGAAAAATAGACAATTCAGTAATAATAATTGAAGAATTCAATACCCCACTTCTAACAATGGATAGAACAATTAGATAAAAGATCAACAAGGAAATATAAGACTTCAGCACCACTTTAAATCAACAAGAAGTGGCAGACATCTATAGAACACTTCACTAAACGACAGAAAAATACATATTCTTCTCAAGGACGCATGAAACATTCTTCAGGATAAAGCACATATTAGATTTTAAGAGTTTCAATAAATTTAAAAGGATTGAAATCATATGAAGAATGTTCTTTGACCATAATGAAATTAAATTAAGAATCAACAACAAAAAATAGGGGTAGATGCACACATATGTGCAAATGAAACATATGCCTATGTCACCAATGAGTCAAACAAAATAAGTTAGAAAATATTTTGAGCTGAATGAAAACAAAGATACAACATACCAAAACGTATGAGGTGCAGCTGAAACAGTGCTTACAGAGAAAAATATAGCTATAAACACCAAAAGGTCTCAAATCAAGAACCTAACCTAAAGATACTGTGAAAAGAAGAGTAAAATAAACTTAAATCAAGCAGAAAGAAGTATTAGAGAGGAGATAAATGAAACAGAATAGAAAAACAACAGAGAAAATCAATAGAACCAAAGTCTATCTCTTTAAAAAGATTAACAAAATTGACAGACCTTAGGCTAGATTGACCAAGAAAAAGAGAGAGATCCCAAATTACTAGGATAGAGAATGAAACAGGGAAATTACTACCAGCCTTACAAAATGAAGCGTTATAAGGAATACTATGAAAAATTGTATGCCAACAAATTAGATATCATAGATGAAATTGGACAAATATCTAAAAATGAAAATTGCCAAAACTGACTAAAGAAGAAATACAAAATAAAAATTGACCAATTTAGTAAAGAGATTTAGGCTGGGCACGGTGGCTCATGCCTGTAATCCCAGCACTTTGAGAGGCTTAGGTGGGTGGATCACCTGAGGTCAGGAGTTTGAGACTAGCCTGGCCAACATGGTGAAACCCCGTCTCTACTAAAAATATGAAAATTAGCCAGGCATGGTGACAAGCATCTGTAATCCCAGCTACTCGGGAGGCTGAGGCAGGAGGATCACTTCAACCCGGGAGGTGAAGGTTGTGGTGAGCCGAGACTGCACCATTGCACTCCAATCAGCCTGGGCAACAAAAGCGAAACTCCATCTCAAAA
>NW_016818719.1:0-343 GCF_001698545.2 Rhinopithecus bieti
TGCATCACAAAGTGGGTTCTCAGAAAGCTTGTTTCTACTTTTATCAGAGGATATTTCCCTTATCTCCATAAGCTTCAATGTGATCCAAAATATCCCTTACCAGAGTCCCTAAAAACAGTGCAACCAAACTGATCCATGAAAAGCATCATGTAACTCTGTGAATCAAAGTTACAAATCACAAAGTAGTTTCTCAGAAAGCTTCTTTCTGGTTTTTGTCTGAGGATATTTCCTTTGTCACCATAAGCTTCAATGCGCTCTGAAATATCACATTGCAGAATCCAAGAAAACTGCATCAGCAAACTACTGAGTGAAATGAACAGTGTAACTCTGTGAGATGAATTCA
>NW_016818720.1:0-828 GCF_001698545.2 Rhinopithecus bieti
CAGGAGACCCATCTCACGTACAAAGACACACATAGGCTCAAAATAAAGGGATGGAGGACAATTTACCAAGCAAATGGAAAGCAAAAAAAAAAAGCAGGGGTTGCAATCCTAGTCTCTGACAAAACGGACTTTAAACCAACAAAGATCAAAAAGGACAAAGAAGGGCATTACATAATGGTAAAGGGATCAATTCAACAACAAGAACTAACTATTCTAAATATATGTGCACCCCACTATCAGGAGAAGCCGCTCCCGATGGTTACGTGGGTTCTTTTCTATTTCCTAAGTGTTTCGGCTGGTTTGAGAAATAAAGGGAAAGAGCACAAGACATAGAAATTTAAAGCTGGGGTCCAGGGGAGACATCACATGTCGGCAGGATCCATGATGTTCCCTGAGTCGTAAAACCAGCAAGTTTTATTAGCAATTTTCAAAAGGGGAGGGAGTGCACAAATAGGGTGTGGGTCACAGAGATCACATACTTCACAAGGTAATAAAATATTGCAAAGCAAATGGAGGCAGGGCGAAATCACAGGACCACCGGATGAGGCAAAATTAAAATTGCTAATGAAGTTTCAGGCACACATTGTCAATGATAACATCTTATCAGGAAACAGGGTTTGAGAGCAGACAACCTGTCTGACCAAAATTTATTAGGCGGGAATTTTCCTCATCCTAATAAGCCTGGGAACGCTACAGGAGACTGGGGCTTATTTCATCCCTTCGGCTTCAACCACAAAAGACGGCACGCCTTGAGGTGGCCATTCATAGGCCTAACCTCAGGGCACATTCTCTTTCTCAGGGATGTTCCTTGCTGAGAAAATAACTCAG
>NW_016818721.1:0-1194 GCF_001698545.2 Rhinopithecus bieti
GAGGCAGAGTCTAGCTCTGTCACCCAGACTGGAGTGCAGTGGCACAATCTCGGCTCACTGCAACCTCTGCCTCCCAGGTTCAAGTGATTCTCTTGCTCCAGCCTCCTGAGTAGCTGGGATTACAGGCACATGCCACCACACTCGGCTAATTTTCTATTTTTAATAGAGACAGAGTTTCACCATGTTGGCCAGCTGGTCTTGAAATCCTGACCTCAAGCGATCCACCCGCCTCAGCCTCCCAAAGTGCTGGGATTACAAGGATGAGCCACCGCGCCAGGCCTATTTTTCCAATTTCTTGATGATGGACATCTAGGGACAGTAATTCTTTTACAGTCCAATAATAAAATATTGTTTATATATAGATTGATTTGTAGCCCATGTTTTTCCAAAAGAACTTAGAGTGGCTTACAAGAAAAATATAACTTAAAAGAAAATGATTTGATACCAGAAAAGAAAACAAATAAAAGGAAGAAAAAATACAAAACTCTCCTGAGAAGTAGAGTTTTGAATAAATTAGTCCTCAATTCAGGCTTCCAAATTCATCAGTAAAATACCTAAGGCAAAATAGAAAAATTCAAAATGAAAATCAATACTAGAAACAAGAATCGACAGCCACTGCCAAATCTGGATAGAATCTCCATTGACTTAAAATCTAACTGAATTAGATTTAGTAAAATAATGGCTCACAAATATGGCCACCAGTGGCACAAGAAACAGAGGAGATATTCTGACCACAAAGAAGAGAAAACAACATGCTACTTCTTGTGGTAGAATATCTCTGCAAAGACACATAGCAAACTAGTAACAGTGATGGTCTTTAGCTAGGGCAAGTGGAGAATTCTGGCAATGCAGGACGCAGGGGGAATTTACATATATTACATGTTATTTTATGGCTTTAATATTTCTACTACAAAATATAAAATACATTTCCTCATTAAAAGTTAGTTACAATGTCTTAAAACTTTTCAGCCCAATATGGAATATGTCCATTTAAAACTATAAAGTATTATCTTAATTTTAAGTAAAATATGCTATATATGTATATAAATGAATATATTCATATATTTATATGTGAGTAAGCTCATGATTTATTTTCTTCCATCTCCTTTGAAGATTTTCTTCTGTTTCTAGCATGAACATATTGTTGTATAAGCAGAAAAGCTCATACTTAAAATAACTTGCAAAGTAATTTAA
>NW_016818722.1:0-1203 GCF_001698545.2 Rhinopithecus bieti
GAATATATCTCAGAAGTGCACCTTCCCATGTTCACAGTCTCAACTCATCTCTTGAAGCCTAGATGACCACTGAAGCCAGTCCTTGCTGATCTCCAGCTCCAGCCTCTTATCTGCCTCACATCCACCCTCCCCACCACTGTCATTTGAATCTTCCCCAAATGCAGTGTTCTTTCTATCAGTCAGGGCTATTTAGCCAGGACAAAAGAAGGATGATAGCAGTTTCCAAAGAGAAGGTGGGTCCCTTGGGAGGAGCAGCAGCAGTTTTGCTCCAGAGGGCAGTATCTGGATGGTGCCGGGTAGTTGCAGGGAGATAGCCAAGAAACAAAAGAATCCATTGACAACTAGAGCAGGGTGGACTGTCTTGGCAAGTAGCAAGTTTTCCTATACACACCAGCAGTATCTCAATTAGAAACAACACAAAATATAACAACAGATAGAAAATACCTAGGCATAACCTTTATTTGAAATGTCAATGACCTATGTGAAGAAAATGACCAGATTTTGTGGAGAAAGATGGGAAAACAATGAAGAAAAATTTTCCTGGATGGAAACTTAAAATTGTAAAGATGTCAATTCTTTATTTTTAGGCTTTGTGTAATTACAGTGAGTTACATTGTAATTCAATAGAGTCTTTTTAGAACTGGATAGAATTCTTTTAAAATTCCATCTGGAAGAATACATGGGAAAATGGTAAAGAAAATTTTGAAGGCAGAGCTAATTTGGGAGGATTATTAGTCTTGGCAAATAGCAAAACATTATATAGCTTATACATCAATTTAAGAGACTAGCTAGGCAGAAATAGACCCAATTATACAATATAAGCATTTGAAAAGGATAAAAGAAGCATTGCAACTTAACGGGGAGAAAAGCATTTGAACAGTTGGTTAAAAATTTGAGAAAAGGCCAGGCACGGTGGCTCACGCCTGTAATCCCAGCACTTTGGGAGGCCCAGATGGGTGGATCACGAGGTCGGGAGATCGAGACCATCCTGGCTAACACGGTGAAACCCTGTCTCTACTAAAAATACAAAAATCAGCCGGGTGTGGTGGCGCACACCTGTAATCCCAGCTACTCGGGAGGCTGAGGCAGGATAATTGCTCCAACCCAGGAGGCAGAGGTTGCAATAAGCCAAGTTCGTGACACTGCACTCCAGCCTGGGCAACAGAGTGAGACTCCATCTCAAAATAATAATAATAATAATAA
>NW_016818723.1:0-2005 GCF_001698545.2 Rhinopithecus bieti
GTCCATCAGTGACAGACCTGATTAAGAAAATGTGGCACACATACACCAAGGAATACTATGCAGCCATAAAAAAGGATGAGTTTTTGTCCTTTGTAAGGACATGGATGCAGCTGGAAGCCATCATTCTTAGCAAACTATCACAAGAACAGAAAACCAAACACTGCATGTTCTCACTCATAGGTGGGAACTGAACAATGAAATCACTTGGACTCGGGAAGGGGAACATCACACACTGGGGCCTATCATGGGTAGAGGGGAGGGGGAAGGGATTGCATGGGGATTTATACCTGATGTAAATGACGAGTTGATGGGTGCTGACGAGTTGATGAGTGCAGCACACCAACATGGCACAAGTATACATGTGTAATAAACCTGCACGTTTTGCACATGTACCCTAGAACTTAAAGTATAATAATAATAAAAAAACACCAAAAGCATTTGAGCAAAAGATTCTCTCTAATTTATATATGAGGGTATTTCCTTTGTGACTTTCAGCTTCAATGCACTCCAACATATAACTTTGCACATTCCATGGAAACAGTGTTAGCAAATGGCTCAATGGAAAGAACGATGTGACGTTGTGAGATGAATTCTCACATCACAAAGCAGTTTCTCATAAAGCTTCTTTCTAGTTTTTATCTGAGGATATTTAATTTTTCACCATAGGCCTCAATGTGCTCCCAAATATCAATTTACTGATTCCATGAAAGCAATGTTAGCAAACGGATCCATGAAATGAAGGGAGTCACTCTGTTAAATGAATTCACATATCACAAGGAACTTTCTCAGAAAACTTCTTTCTAGTTTTTATCTGAGCATATTTACTTTGTCACCATAGGCTTCAATACAATCCAAATTATCCCTTCTCAGATTTCCCAAAAACAGTGCTACAAAACTGCTCCTTGAAAGGAACTGTGTAACGCTGTGAGATGAATTAATGCATCTGAAAGCATTTCCTCTGAAAGCTTCTTTCTAGTTTCTATAAGAGGATATTTTCTTTGTTACTGAAAGCCTCAATGCGCTCAGAAATATCGCTTTGCAGATACCATGAAAACAGTGTTTGCAAACTGCTTAACCAAAAGTATTGTGTATCCCATAGAGATGAATTAACACATCAGAAATCCGATTCTCAGAAAGCTTCTTTGTAGTTTTTGTCTGAGAATATTTCCTTTTTCACCATAGAAATCAATGCGCTCCCAAATACCCCTTTGCAGATTCCATGAAAACAGTGTTAGCAACATAACAAAGAAGTTTCTGAGAAAGCTTCCTTCTAGTTTATATCTGAGAATATTTCCTTTGTCACCATAGGCTTCAATGAGATCCAAAATATCCCTTCTCAGATTCCCCAAAAACAGTGCTACAAAACTGCTCCATGAAAAGAAAGGTGTAACTTCGTGAGATGAATTCACATGTCAGAAAGTAGTTTCTCAAATAACTTCTTTCTAGTTTTTGTCTGAGGACGTTTCCTTTGGCAATATAAGCTTCCATGCACTCTGAAACATCCTGTTGTGGATTCCAAGAAAACTGTGTTAACAAGCTGCTCAATGAAAAGAACAGTGTAACTCTGTGAGATGAATTCACACATCACAAAGCAGCTTTCTCAGAAGGCTTGCTTTTGCTTTTTATCTCAGGATATTTCCTTTGTCACCAAAGGCTTCAAAACGCTCCCAAATATCCTATTGCAGATTCCACGAAAGTAGTGTTATCAAACTTCTCAATGAAAAGAGTGAAGTAACTCTGTGAGATGAATTTACACATCACAAAGCAGTTTCTCAGAAAGCTTCTCTCTAGTTTTTATCTGAGATTTTCTTTGTCTCCAGAGACTTCAATGCACTCCAATATATCCTACTGCAGATTCCACGAAAACAGTGTTATCAAATTGCTCAATGGAAAGAATGGTGTGACTCTGTAAGATGAATTCACTCATCGCAAAGCAGTTTCTCAGAAAGATGGTTTCTATTTTTTATCTGAGGATATTTCCTATTTCACCATAGACCCCAACGCA
>NW_016818724.1:0-1135 GCF_001698545.2 Rhinopithecus bieti
CCTCTTTTCTCACAAGGCAGTGTTTGAACACTGTTCCTGTGAAACCGAAAAAGTGATATTTCAGAGAGCATTGTGAACTTTGGCGAATAGTGAAATATATACAAATAAAATCGAGGAAGAAGTGTTCCAAGAATCTGCTCTCTGATATGTGCATTCACTTCACAGAATTAATGCTTACTCTATGTTGCCCAGTTTCGGAACTCTGTCTTTGAAGAACCTGTGAAGGGCTATTTCGTGACCCCTGGAGGCTTGCAGTGAGCAAGGAAACGTCTTCCGATGAAACCTGCAGAGAAAGTTTCTGAGCAACTGCTTTGCAATGTGTGTATTCGTCTCATAGAGTTAAACCATACTTTCGATTGAGCATCTTGAAATCACTGTTTTTGTGGATTCTGAGGGAGGACATTTTGAATGATCCTTAGAATATGGAGAAAGAAATATCCTCAGGTAAAATCCCGAAGGAAGCTTTCTGTGAAACTGATCTGTGTCATGTTAATTCCTATCACTCAGCTAAGCCTCTGTTTTCATTGAGCAGTTTTCTAACCCTGTGTATGTTTAGTGTATGATGGGATATTCGGGAGCCCTTTGAGGCTTATGGAGAAAATGGTAATATGTTCAGACCGAAACTGGAGAGAAGCTTTCCCAGGAACTGCTTTGTGACGTGTGCATTCCACTCACGGTATTATACTTCTCTTCTCATACAGCATCAGGGAACCGCTTTTGGAGAAACAGGTATCAAGTGATATTCGGGAACATGTTGATACCAATGGTGAAAAGGGAAATAGCCTCAGACAAAAAGTGGAAAGAAGCAACACAGCTTGGAAACTGTCAAGGACGGATCCACGAAGGGACTTTCGATAGCACATTCACGACTATGGTGAAAAAGGAAATATCTTCAGATAAAAACTGGAAAGAAACTTTCTGTGAATCTGCTTTGCTATGTTTATTCATCTTACATAGATGAAGCTTTCTTTACATTATGCTGCTTGGAAACTCCCTCATGGATGGATCTGCGAAGGGATATTTGGGATCACATTCGGGCCTAAGGTGAAATAGTAAATCTAGTCAGATAAAAATGGGAGAGAAGCTTTCTGAGAATCTGCTTGGTGATGTGTGCATTCCACTCAGAGAGTGATAA
>NW_016818725.1:0-958 GCF_001698545.2 Rhinopithecus bieti
AATATATATATATATATATACACACACACACACACACACACACACACACACACACATCTGTCTATCTATCTCTCTACCTATCTCTCTATCTATGTCTAAAAAAAAAAAAAAAAGCCCGTTTTCCACCTAGGGAGGAAGAATTGGGGGATGCTGGACAACTGCGTGAAGGAGAGATAAACTCTCCTCTCATGTTTTGGGTTGATCAGTTAGTGTTGCCTTTTCTGATACAATCCTTGGTGTTGAATTCTAGCTCTGCCTCTCATGCCCTGCTTGGTTCTGAGTAAGCTATTTAATCTCTCTGAGACTTTGTTTCTCTCCTGAGAAATGGGGATGATGACAGTACCTACCTCAATAGATGGTTGTGAGGATTAAAGGAGTTATTTATTTATTTATTTATTTATTGGAGAGACAGGGTCTCAGTTTGTTGCTCAGGCTGGTCTTGAACTCCTAACCTTAAGTGAGTCTCTTGCCTCAGCCTCCCAAAGTGCTGGGATTTAAGTGTGCGCCACCATGTCTGACCAAGGAGTTAATTTTTTTTTTTTTTTTTTGAGATGGAGTGTTGCTCTGTCGCCAGGCTGGAGTGCAGTAGTGTGATCTTGGCTCACTGCAACCTCCACCTCCTGGGTTCCAGCGATTCTCCTGTCTCAGCCTCCCAAGTAGCTGGGACTACAGGCATGTTTCACGCCCAGCTAATTTTTGTAATTTTAGTAGAGATGGGATTTCATCATGTTGGCCAGGATGGTCTCGATCTCTTGACCTCGTCATCCGCCCGTCTCATTCTCTCAAAGTGCTGGGATTACAGGTGTTAGCCACTGTGCCCAGCCAAGGAGTTTTTTTTTTTTTTTTTTTTTTTTTTGAGATGGAGTTTCACTCTTGTTGCCTAGGCTGGAGTGCAATGGTGCGATTGTGGCTCACCGCAACCTCCGCCTCCCAGGTTCAAGCAATTCTCCTGCCTCAG
>NW_016818726.1:0-898 GCF_001698545.2 Rhinopithecus bieti
ATTGGCCATTGGTTTGTAAATTGCCTGTTAATGCTTTTGCCTATTTTTCATAGTTCTTTCATCATTTTGTATGAGCTAATTTTCTACTAAGCATATTAATCTTATACATGTTACAAATTTTGTTTGCATCTTGATTTTGTTGATGGTGTTTGTGTATGTATTTTAATATCACCTCCATTTTTCTGTTTATCTTTCTTTTTAAAGAGTATCTATTGCCTGATCATTGTAAGAAAAATTTAAAATTCAAACACAATCACTGGAAGTGGTGGCTGTTGATCTTTTGTTGCACACTCTCCCAACCTTGTCCCATGTGAACATAGAAATATGTCACTGCCTGTTGAGCGCCTGCTAGAGGCCAGGCAGAGTGGATGTGGGAAAGCAACAGAGTCATGGAGGAGGCAGGCAGCAGGAAGGAAGGTGTGGACCTTGAGGCCCTCTGGAGCAGAGCTCTGCAGCTGAGCGGGGCCTCAAGGGTTCTGGCCAGAGAGAAAGAGAGGCCTTGCATCAAGAAAGTGCTCCAACTAACCTCCTGAGGGGGCTGAGGAAAGGGAAGAAATGAAGGGAGGGCCCAGGGAGCCTGAGAAGCTTCCATTTCTTTCCTAGGTGGAATGAGGAACTGCTGATGGGAGGTACTGCTTTCATCTTTTACAAGATCCTTTGGGAATGGGAGGACACTACTAATGGGTATGGGATTTCCAAAAATTTGGGGGTGGTTAAAATGTTCTGGAACCAGATAGTAGGGATGATTGTACATTGTGAATGTACTGATGTACTTGTACATTGTAAGATGGTTAAAAAGGTAAACTTTATATCATGTGATTTAACACAATGAAAGAAAAAAGACCCAATCTGCTACAGTATGATCAAACCAGAAGAGGTGAGAGCAGGAGATACAGAA
>NW_016818727.1:0-1203 GCF_001698545.2 Rhinopithecus bieti
AAATCAGAAAATTGAAGAGAAGAAAGTGGTTGATAAATTCTAAAGCTGGATTATGAGGACCCAGAATTTGGAGATATCAGTGATATCATTCATTAATTTACATTTTAAAATAAATTTATCAGTGAAGCAAAGTTATAGAAATGTAAAATTGTATAGGTGGAAAATGACATAACTACTTTCAAATGGTGGAATTGCTAATATTTTTTTATCTTTGTAAGACTGATTTTTGAGATTAAAAGAAAAAGAAATCTAGCATCTCCAGGCATTTTATAGTAATAACATTTTCCAGGCAAGTCAAAGCACTGTTTGGAGAATTTCCACATGGCTGGCATTTATTAAACCTAAAAGTTAAAATTACTTTCTTCAGTTTTATTAGACTACAAACATTTTCTATTGTTTGTCAGGATCACTTTATATGGGATCTAGAAATGATAAATGGGCTGTGATGAACTCTCCTGAAGGAAAGCCAAAGGGACTTTGCTTTCTGTCATATATAAAATATGGCATTCTGGTTTACAAGGAGGTTGTTTTGTCCACAGATCACTCTTGAGATAGAATCTGGGGCATTCTGGCCATCTCTGGCTATTTACAAGTATAGATTATATTTCAATACTCTAAATGTTTTTTTTTTCATTATTAAGTAGTTGAAATGACAGTGAATTGAGAAAGATTCAAAAGAAAAGACTAAGACTTCCAAATCACTATCTGATGATATTCCTAAGGAGGTAAGCACAGCCCCATTTAATTCAAGAAAGAGCAAATGAGCACCTTCTAAACCACACACATTGGGTTTTCCTTCCCCTCCCCTCATATCTTGAATAGAAGTGGTAAGGCCTATAGAAGATGGATTCCTGGGGTGCTAGGAAAGCAATAGGAAAGAGTGAGTCTACTGGAGGAAAGGCAGGAAAGGGATATTCCAGGTAGATAGAAAGCACATGCAAAAGAAGTGATACTAAAATCACTGGAGTGAAAAAATATAGTCCAACTTTCTCATGTGCATAGATAACAAAAATCCTAAACAAGAGCAAAATATTAGCAAATCAAATGCAGTGATTCATAAAAAGTATAAAACATCATGATCACATTGGATTTATTCTAGAAATGCAGATATGGTAAAACATTTAAAAATATACTAAAATATGTCACAATGAGAAAAAAATACATCAGTAAATATATTTGACCAAATTCAATATCCAATCATGA
>NW_016818728.1:0-2205 GCF_001698545.2 Rhinopithecus bieti
TGGGTGTCCTCCAGCTAGTTTTCCATTCCAACCATTGCTCCGGCGACCCTTCAACCTGGATTCAAGCCCCACGAATGGACGCCACTTGCCAAGACAAGCTTGATTGGGGAGACCCTAACCCAGTGGTGCTAGAGGAATTAAAGACACACATACAGAAATATAGAGGTGTGAAGTGGGAAATCAGGGGTCTCACAGCTTTCAGAGCTGAGAGCTCCAAACAGAGATTTACCCACGTATTTATTAACAGCAAACCAGTCATTAGCATTGTTTCTATAGATATTAAATTAACTAAAAGTATCCCTTATGGGAAACAAAGGGATGGGCTGAATTAAAGGAATAGGTTGGGCTAGTTAACTGCAGCAGGAGCATGTCCTTAAGGCACAGATCACTCATGCTATTGTTTGTGGCTTAAGAATGCCTTTAAGTGGTTTTCTACCCTGGGCTGGCCAGGTGTTCCTTGCCCTCATTCTGGTAAACCCACAACCTTTCAACATGGTAAACCCACAACCTTTCAACATGGGCATTAAGGCCGTTATGAACATATTACAGTGCTACAGAGGTTTTGTTTATGGCCAGTTATGGGGCCAGTTTATGGCCAGATTTTGGGGAGCTTGCTCCCAACAGATGCTGATACAACTATGGAAACATATGAAATTGGATTTATTTCTTTATACAATGAGTGAGACTTCACTACAGTCTAACAAAGTCCTCTGAAGACCCTATGGGAAGATCTGAGCCTGGGATGGTCCTTTATATTTGTCAAAAGTTGGAGTTAGAAGGCCAGTTCTTTATACCCCACATCAATCAAATGTATTTGAAATCTTAAGGTAATAATGAAGGTGTAAAAATAATATGAGAAAATATGGGTGAATTTCTTTATTAAGAGTGGAGAGGCTGGGCATGGTGGCTCATGCCTGTAATCCCAGCACTTTGGGAGGCCAAGGTGGGCTGATCACTTGAGGTCAGCAGTTCAAGACCAGCCTGGCCAACATGGTGAAACACTGTCTCTATTAAAAGTGCAAAAATTAGCTGGACGTGGTGGCAGGCACCCATAATCCCAGGTACTTGGGAGGCTGAGGCAGGAGAATCACTTGAACCTGGGAGGCAGATGTTGTGGTGAGCTGAGATTGCACCACTGCACTTCAGCCTGGGTGACAGAGCAAGTCTTTGTCTCAAATAAGAAAAAAAAAAAAAAAAAAAGGAGAAACACTTCCCTGAATATGACTCAAAATCTAGAAGCAAAAAGATTGATCAATTTGACCGCATTAAAAAATGTCCATGGGACAAAGATAAATAAAGTAAAAAAAAAAATGACAATTAGGAAAAACATATTTGCAATATGTTAATATATCATAAAGGGTTCATAATGTAATATATAAATGGCTCCTAAAAATAGAGTAAAAGCAAATAACATAAATGGGCAAAATATATGAACAGCCAGTTTACAGAAAAAGAAAATGTCCTCAATCATTTAAATATATAATGAGCAATCTTGCTCATAATAAGATAAATGCAAATTGTTTCTATTGAGACCATTTACCACATATAAAGTAGGCAAAAATCTGAAATTGCACACCCTCTTTTTCTGACACAACTGTGGGGAAGAATGCACTCATTTGTGACGAGTGTGTGTACAAAATGATAAAACTTCTATGGAGGGGGATTTGGCAAGATCTAGCAAAATTACATTTGCATTGACCTTTTTCCATTATCCTGAGGAAACACTTGCAAAAATAAAATAAGTTATGCACAAGGTTACTCGCTGCAGGATACTTTGTAATAAAAAAAATTAGAAGGAATCTAAAAGATTCTTATTAGGGGGCTGATTACATAAACTATGGGTATCCACATAATGAGGACTACGCAATTATAACAAAAAAATGACAAAGGGCTGGGTGGGATGGCTCACACCTGTAATCCCAGCACTTTGGGAGGCTGAGGCGGGTGGATCACCTGAGGTCAGGAGTTCGAGACCAGCCTGGCCAATATGGTGAAACCTCATCTCTACTAAAATACAAAATTAGCCATGCATGGTGGTGGGTGCCTGTAATCCCAGCTACTTGGGAGGCTGAGGCAGGAGAATTGCTTGAACCTGGGAAGCAGAGGTTGCAGTGAGCTGAGATCACGCCACTGCTCTCCAGCCTGGGTGACAGAGTGAGATTTGGTCTCAAAAAAAAAATAAAAAAAAAAAAAGGATTTTTTTTT
>NW_016818729.1:0-1204 GCF_001698545.2 Rhinopithecus bieti
GCCTATCATGGGGAGAGGGGAGGAGGGAGGGATTGCAGTGGGGAGTTATACATATGTAACAAACCTGCACGTTATGCACATGTACCCTAGAACTTAAAGTATAATAAAAAAAATAAATAAAATTAAAAAAAAAAAAAAAAAAGAAGGAATGTACCTCAACACAACAATATGATCAGTCCACGGCCAGTATACCTAATGGTGAAAAGTTCAAAGCTTTCCCCCTAACATCAGGAACAAGAAAAGGGAGTCCACTCTCACCACCTCTCTCTAACAGAATGTTCCAAGTCCTAGTCAATCAGGCAAGAAAAAGAACTAAATGGCACACCAATTGAAAAAGACAAAAGATAACAAGTATTGGCAAGGATGTGGAGAAAAGAGAATCCTGGTACACTATTGGTGAGAATGTAAACTGGTACAGCCATTATGGAAAACAGTAAGAAGGTTCCTCTAAACATTAAAAACAGAACTACCGTATGACTCAGGAATGTCACTTCTGCTACATATCAAAAACACTGAAATCAGGATCTCAAGAAAGACATCTGCACTCCCATGACCACCGCAGTATTCGTCACGATAGCCAAACTGTGAAGACAACGTAAGTGTGCATCAGATGAATGGATAATGTGGCATATATAATCAAATGGAATATTTATCAGCCATAAAACAAAGGAGGCCAGGCACAGTGGCTCATGCCTGTAATCCCAGCACTTTGGGAGGCCGAGGCGGGTGGATCACTTGAGGCCAGAAGTTTGAGGCCAGCCTGGCCAACATGGCGAAACCCCATCTCTACTAAAAATAGGAAAATTAGCCAGGCACAGTGGTACACACCAGCAATCCCAGCTCCTCAAGAGTTGAGGCACAAAAATTGCTTGAGCTCGGGAGGTAGAGGTTGCAGTGAGCCGAGATTGCGCCGCTGCACTCTAGCCTGGGTGACAAAGTGAGACTCTGTTTCGAAACAACAAAAGGGAAATACTGCCACTTGTGACATGAGTGAACCTAAAAACATCAAACTCACAGAACTCACAGAGAATAGAATGGTGGTTTCTAGAGGGCTGGGAAAGGGGGAGATCATGGAAGATGTCTGTCAGAGGGCACAAACCTTCAGTTACATAAGATGAGTAAGTTCTGAAGATTCAGTGTATAGCATCGTACTCTATAATTAATAATACGGTACAGTACACTTGAAATTTGCTAAGAGCAGGTC
>NW_016818730.1:0-1199 GCF_001698545.2 Rhinopithecus bieti
ATAAAATTAAAAGTATTTATATAAAAAGTATTTATTGAAGCAAAGTTCATTTCAAAGAAAAACACATATATATATATTATTATTGAGACAGGGTCTTGTTCTGTCACCCAGGCTGGAGTGCAGTGGTGCAATCAAGTGCTCACTGCAGCCTTCACCTCAGGGCTCAGGCTATCCTCCTGCCTCAGCCTCCTGGATAGCTGGGATTATGGGCATGTGCCACCACGCCTAACTAATAATTTTTTTTTTTTTTTAGGTGGAGTCGTGCCTGCAATCTCCACTTCCCAGGTTCAAGTGATTCTTCTGCCTCAGTGCCCTGAGTAGCTAGGATTTCAGGTGTCCACCACCGTGCCCAGTTAATTTTTGTATTTTTTTTTGTAGTGATGGGGGTCGGCCGTGTTGGCCCAGGCTTGTCTTCAACTCCTGGGCTCAAATGATCTGCCCACCTCACCCTCCCAAAGTGCTAGGATTACAGGTATGAACCACTACACCTGGCCCAAGTATCTTAACTTCCATAAATGGAAAGAATTTAGGTGAAGTACGGCTCTGAAGATGAAGCTATATACACAGTTGGTTCTCCACATCCATGGGTTCCACGTTCGCAAATTCAACCAATCGTGGATTGAAAATATTTAAAAAATAAACAGTAAAAAACCACAATAAAAAATAATACAATTAAAATATATAAGCTGAGTGCAGTGGCTCATGCCTGTAATCTCAGCACTTTGGGAGGCTGAGGTGGGAGGATCACGTGAGCTCAGGATTTCGAGACCAGCCTGTCAATGTGGCAAACACTGTCTCTACAAAAAAAATACACAAATTAGCTGGGCGTGGTGGCATGCACCTATAGTCCCAGCTACTCGGGAGGCTGAGGTGGGAGGATTGCCTAAGGCCAGAAGGCAGAGGCTGCAGTGAACCGTGTTCACTCCAGCCTGAGTGACATGAGACCCTGTCTCCAAAACACTAACAACAAAAAACAAACATACAGTACAACTATTTACATAGCACTTACCTCGTATGAGGTATAAATAACCTAGAGATGATTTAAAGTATATGAGAGGATATGTGTAGATTATACGCAAAGACTACACCATTTTATAGCAAAGACTTGAGCATCTGGACAGATTTTGGTATCTGTGGGTGATGGTCCTAGAAGTAATTCACTGTGGATACCAAGGGACAACTGTATATATATATATATA
>NW_016818731.1:0-4676 GCF_001698545.2 Rhinopithecus bieti
TGCTGGGATTACAGGCTTGAGCCACCGCGCCCGGCCTACCTGAGATTCTTGATTCTCATCCTCCTCCTACCCTCCACCCTCAAGTAGGCCCTGGTGTCTTATTATTCCCTTCTTTGTATGCATGTGTACTCAATGTTTAGCTCCCACTTATAAGAACATGTGGTACTGGGTTTTCTGTTCCTGCATTAATTTGCTTAGGATAATGACCTCCAACGGCATCTATGTTGCTGCAAAGGACATGATCTTGTTCTCTTTTTATGGCTGTGTAGTATTCCATGTTGATCTCTTCTTTTACTACTTTTCTGCTAGTTCACTCTGTTCCAGTCACACTGGCCTTGCTATTCTTTGAATGCCAAGTGCTTTCACTGCCATAAGTTTATACAGATTTTTAAATTTTCTTCTTGCATTATGATAAGTTGTATCTTTCTAGGAATTTGTTCATTCTGTATAATTTGTTAAACTTGTTGACATAAACTGTTTATAATATTCTATTATACTTTTAAGTTGTTCATTAGTAGTACTTTGATTATCCTTTTAGTGTCTGTATGATCTGTAGAAATGCCCCCTTTTTTCTTCCTGATATTGTATCTTCTTCTTTCTTGATCAGTCTAGCTAAAGATTTTTCAATTTTATTTTCCCCCAAAAGAACTTCTGGTTTCATCGATTGTTATCCTGTCTTCTGTTGTTATCATACCTTCATTTTTGTTAATTTCTGCTTTGATCTTTATTACTTCCTTTTCTTAATTTTAAGCTTAATTTGCTCCTGTTTTTCTAGTTTCTTTTTTTTTTTTTTTTTTGAGACGGAGTCTTGCTCTGCCCTCAGACTGGAGTGCAGTGGCCGGATCTCAGCTCACTGCAAGCTCTGCCTCCCAGGTTTATGCCATTCTCCTGCCTCAGCCTCCTGAGTAGCTGGGACTATAGGCGACCACCACCGCGCCCGGCTAGTTTTTTGTATTTTTTAGTAGAGATGGGGTTTCACCATGTTAGCCAGGATGATCTCGATCTCCCGACCTCGTGATCCGCCCGTCTCGGCCTCCCAAAGTGCTGGGATTACAGGCTTGAGCCACCGCGCCCAGCCAAACACTGTTTTTCTAGTTTCTTAGGGAGGGCCCTAGATAATTGATCTTACACCTTTCTTTTTTATTACAAGTGTTTAAAGCTATAAATGTTCCTATAAACTTTATGTAGACACATTTTAATAAGTTGTTTTTCATTTTCATTCAGTTCAAGATATTTTCTAAGTTCTTTTGTAATTTATTCTTTGATCCATGGGTGATTTAAAACTGTTATTTCATTTGCACTGTGTTAGCTTATATACTTTTAAACTTTTATGTTGAAAAATTTGAAGTCTACAGGAAAGCTGCAAGAATAACCCAGAGAATATCCATAAACCCTTCACCTAATTTTGCTATTAAGATTTTACCAGTACTCTTTCCCCTCTGTCTTTCTATATTCTTGTTAGTATTGCTTTTATGTCTTCTGCATTATTAGATTTGAGAATATGTTACTGACATCATGACTTTTTTACCTTTAAGTGCTTCAGTGTATGTGTCTTAAGAACAAAGACATTCTCTTACATAAATATAGCAGAATTATCAAACTCAGAAAATTTAACACTCATGATATTCATATCTAAAATACAGTCTACATTCAAATTTCCCATTAATGTCCTTTGTTGTTGCTTTCTTTCCTCTCGCCTCGTCTCCTCTCCCCTCCCCTCCCTCCCTCTCTCCCTCCCTCCCTTCTCGCTCTCTTTCTTTCTAGTAGAGACAGAGTCTCTCTATGTTGCTCAGGTTGGTCTCAAACCCCTGGGCCTCAAGTGATCCTTCTGCCTTGGCCCCCCAGAGAACTGCGATTACAGGCATGAGCTACTGTGCCTGGCCAGAACTCAAACTCATGTATATTGCAAAAATCACAATATATGTATTACACATATATTTGTACATGTGATATGTATATTGTAAATTTCTAATGGTACATTTACAAAATCATTATAAAATGAAGTTGTGGATTAGATTGTCTTGTTGGTTAATCAGTAAAATGAATTCTTTTGTTTATTTGAGACAGATTCTTGCTCTGTTGCCCAGGCTGGAGTGCAGTGGTGGAATCTTGACTCACTGCAACCTCCACCTCTTGGGTTCAAGCAATTTTCCTGCCTCAGCCTCCTGAGTAGCTGGGATTTACAGGCATGCACCATCACACCTGGCTAATTTTGTATTTTTGGTAGCAATGGGGTTTCACCATGTTGGCTAAGCTGGTTTCAAACTCCTCACCTCAGGTGATCCACCCACCTCGGCCTCCCAAAGTGCTGGGATTACAGGTGTGAGCCACCATGCCCGGTCTGTTTTTTTTTTTTTTTTTTTGAGATGGAGTCTCACTGGTCGCCCAGGCTGGCGTGCAGTGGCGAGATCTCGGCTCACTGCAATTTCCGCCTCCCAGGTTCAGGCCATTCTCCTGTCTCAGCCTCCCGAGTAGCTGGGACTACAGGTGCCCACCACCATGCCCGGCTAATTTTTTGTATTTTTAGCAGAGACGTGTTAGCCAGGATGGTCTCGATCTCCTGACCTCGTGATCCACCGGCCTCGGCCTTCCAAAGTGCTGGGATTACAGGCGTGAGCTGCCACGCCCGGCCTCTTTCGTTTTTAAATCTGCAGAAACTCAAGTATTTATCAAAGCATTGTTATGTAACTTCAGAAATTTTGGTCCCGGAAGGTTTAAACTGTGGCAGCAGCATGCTCTGTTATCCACGCTCCCTCTATTTCAATGTACTGGGGCCCTTTGGCTAACATTCTAAGTCCTATGTCTGTGTTGTCTGTGAAGAAGCAGGTAACGTATACTTGTTCTTTTGTTAGCCTTGCTCTGCAGATGAAATTGAATTCAATGGACTGAGCCATCTGCGGCCTCTTTCTCAGAATCTCAGAGGCTCTGACAGGGGTTCAGGGTTGAGTTGCTTCCATGGTCAGCCTAAGTGCTCTGCTTCTAGATGCTGCTGCATTGACCTGATTGGTGCCTTCTTGGTCTGAAAGAGTTAATGTGTTGACTTAAGTCCCCTATTCCAAGGGAGTGTTTGGTGCAGTCTTAAGTGAGTATCCGAATATTTTAGCAGGTGGTTTATGCTGTCTCTTTACATTGATTCTTCAATCAGTAAACTCACTGAAGCTGACAAAAGAACACTAGTGAAATGCAATGCCTCCTCATGCTAGGCTCTGGGGAGAATCAGGTTTGTGGGAAATGCTTTCAACGTCCACAATATTCTAACATCTGAAAGAACTTGCTCCTAGACAGCTTACATACTAGAGAGTGCTCTGCCTTGAAGAACTCATCATCCTTCCTAAGTGCAGTTATTTGTAAATGCTAGTTTGAGATATTTAAACAATATGATGTGGATTTTACAAAAGATTTCCCTTTTTTTTTTTTTTTTGCCTCCAGATGGACATATTTTAAGATTGCTACCAAATGAAAACTCTGTAAGTGTTAGTTCGGTTTTCAATACTGGATATTGGCTGAATCCCCATCTGTGCTTCTGATGATGGTGCTTGTGCATACCCTAGGCATATTTTGTTCTGCAGGAAAATAAACTGAAATTAAGTTCCAGAAGTCCAAACTCTGGAAAGACAGGCCTTGTTCATCCTTGTCATGTTCATCCCTGTATCTAAAGCCCAGGAGCTCAATAACTATTTAATGAAGGAATAAATGAGTAAAGGAAGTTATTAGTATCTTTGATAAATTCCAAACAGATTAGAGAGGCACAAATGATTTTTATTAAAACATATTCTCCCCTTTCTTCTCCCAGACTATAATTTAAAATATGCACTCATTTTTGCTTAATTTGGAAACAGTTGGAGAATAGAAATTGTATCTTAAAAAGTACCATATTCTGTATTGAGCATTACTTGGCACTTACAAAATAATTTTTTTTTTTTTTTTTTGAGACAGGGTCTTTCTCTGCTACCTAGGCTGCAGTGCAGTGGTGCAATCATGGCTCACTGCAACCTTGGCCTCCCAAGCACAAGCAATCCTCCCACCTCAACCTCCTTAGTAGCTGGGACCACAAGTGTGTGCCACCTCGTCTGGCTAATTTTTGTATTTTTTGTGGAAATGGGGTCTCGCTATGTTGCCCAGGCTGGTATTGAACTCTTGGGCTCAAGTGATTTGCCCACCTCGGCCTCCCAAAGTGCTAGGATTACAGGTGTAAGCCACCACACCTGGCCAGAAACAATTTTTTAAAAGCATGATAGTAAGTTTCAAGTCAATAAGCTTAATGTCAGCGTTGGTCAGACCATACTATACATGCTGTGAGACTTTTTCACCCTATCAGGTTCATTACATTTATTGTACATTATCGATTTAGAAACTCATAAACTACCTTTTGTTAAAATTACATTTTCAACCAAAGCAAGTTATTGGAAATAAAAAGCACTGTAGGAATTATATATATATGTATATATACACATATGTAATTGTATATATGTACACATACAATTATATATGTATAGTATATATGTAAATATAATTATATATGTATATATGCATATATACATATATGTGTGTATATACATATATATAAATATATACAAATATACAAATGTATGTGTACATAATTATATAATATATAATTATATATTATATATAATACATAATATATAATTATATTAATTATATTATGCACAATTACA
>NW_016818732.1:0-1930 GCF_001698545.2 Rhinopithecus bieti
TTGTATTTATAGTAGAGGCGGGGTTTCACCGTATTAGCCAGGATCGTCTCGATCTCCTGACCTCGTGATCCGCCCGTCTCGGCCTCCCAAAGTGCTGGGATTACAGGCTTGAGCCACCGCGCCCGGCCCAATTTTTTCTTTTTTGTCTGAGACAATGTCTGGCTCTGTTGCCCAGGCTGGAATGCAGTGGGTATAATCACAGCCCACCGTAGCCTCCAATTCCTGGGGTCAAATGATCCTTCCACGTCAGCCTCCTGAGTAATGGAACTATAGCTGCAAGCCACCACGCTCAGCTAATTTTTAATTTTTTTGTAGAGATGGGATCTTGCCGTGTTGCCCAGGCTGGTCTCAAACTCCTGGGCTCAAGCAATTCTCTTTCCTTGGCCTCCCAAAGCGCTAGGATTACAGGCGTGAGCCACCAGGCCAAGCCTTATACAATTTGAGAGAAGGAACTAAAAGATCTACTTTGGAGAGCTGGATGCAGTGGTTCATGTCTAATTCCAGCACTTTGGGAGACTGAGGCTGGCACATCGCTTGAGTCGAGGAGTTTGAGACCAGTATGGGGCAACATGGTGAAACCCTGTCTCTACTATAAATAGAAGAATTACCCAGGCTCAGTATTCTAAGCCTAGTCCCACCTACTCAGAAGACTAAGGTGGAAGGATCGCCTGAGCCCAGGAGGTTGAGGCTGCAGTGAGTCATGATCACACCACTGTACTCCAGCATCTTGTGACAGTAAGACCCTGTTTCAAAAAACAACAACAAAAAAATCTACTTTAGACCAGTCACAGTGGCTCAGGCCTGTAATTCCAGCACTTTGGGAGGCTGAAGCTGGCAGATCTGTTGAGGACAGGAGTTTGAGACAAGCCTGGCCAACATGGCAAAACCTCATCTCTACTAAAACTACAAAAATTAGCCGAGCATGGTGACACACACCTATAATCCCAGTTACTTGGGAGGCTGAGGCACAACCATCAGTTGAACCCAGGAGGTGGAGGTTGCAGTGAGCCAAGATCGTCACTGCACTCCAGCCTGGGTGACAAAGCAAGAATCTGTCTCAGAAAGAAAAAAAAAAAAAAGAACCTACTTTGGAAATAATCTCCATCTATTAGTACATTTTGCTGTTTGAACAGCTTTATAAAGATTGTATTTTTAAATTCATTGTAGAAAAATGTTAGCCTCTTCTAATATTTTTGTTTCTTGATTTGTGTATAGGTTTCACTGTCCAACCTGGAAACCGATGGAGTCTAGAGGTGGGACAGGTGTATGTCATTACAGTAGACGTCTTTGATAAAAGCGGCACAAAGGTCTATATTTCAGATGTGAGTCAGTCTTTTTTATTTTTCTGAGCTTCTTGTAGGGATAAGATACATAAGGTATGGAGTGGGCCATCTTCCTGGCTAGAAAGCCCTCTTTTTTTCTTTGATTCTAGATTTTTACCTTTGGAAAAGCAAGTGGCTAATTTATTGTTATCATTAATTCTGTTCTTCTTCTTCTTTTTTTTTTTTTTTTTTGAGACGGAGTCGTGCTCTGTCGCCCAGGCTGGAGTGCAGTGGCCAGATCTCAGCTCACTGCAAGCTCCATCTCCTGGGTTTACGCCATTCTCCTGCCTCCGCCTCCCGAGTAGCTGGGACTACAGGCACCTGCCACCTCGCCCGGCTAGTTTTTTGTATTTTTTTAGTAGAGACGGGGTTTCACCATGTTAGCCAGGATGGTCTCGATCTCCTGACCTCATGATCCGCCCATCTCGGCCTCCCAAAGTGCTGGGATTACAGGCTTGAGCCACCGCGCCCCGCCTCTTTTTTTTTTTTTTTTTTTTTAAAGAGACACAGTCTCGCTCTGTCACCCAGACTGGAGTATAGTGGTGTGATCATAGCTCACTGCAGCCTCCAACTTCTGGGCTCAAGCAATCCTCCCGCCTCAGCTGGGA
>NW_016818733.1:0-311 GCF_001698545.2 Rhinopithecus bieti
AATATTTTCAACTGATAGTAGGTTTATTGGGATGTAACCCTACCATAAGTTGAGAAACATCTCTTTTTGGGTGTCTACTGTGATTTAAGTATTTTTAATCAGCAAAACATTGTTAGTAGTGTAAATATGATTAATAAAAAGGTGCATAGCTTTCATGAAGGAGATTTTTGAATTGCCTTTGAGAATAAACTCATACGGTCTACCAAGAAAATAAATGTTGTAATGTTTCAGTTGTCTTCTAGGAAATAATTAAATTAGTGATATTTTAATCAGGTTTTACTATCTGCTAGGCCCCTTCCATCCATTCTTAT
>NW_016818734.1:0-897 GCF_001698545.2 Rhinopithecus bieti
TGGGTATCACTGTTTTATTCTGGGTTCAGGGGTTCTTTAGTCAGCAGTTGAGGAATTCTGCCAGGTCTTTACTGACATGATAGCACTGAGTTTAATGTTAAGTCCCCCAGTCACTGTGCTCTCCCTCTCCCAAATTCACAGGTTTCTCTGTGTTGTGTGGCTGCTGCTGGGTGGGGGCTGGGGGAGTGGTGTTGTGAGCACTCCCTTAGCTGCTCTGGCAGGTGTCTCAGGAGGCCACATTCTCCCCACCGTCCACATCCCACTGGCTCCGAGCCCAGCTCGGAGTATGACTTGCCTAACAATTGAAGCCTTTGTGGCCTATATTGCCCCTTCAGTTCTCTTAAGGTCCAATATCACGTCAACTCATGATGGCAAGGCGTGTAAAGGCTCAAGCTCCCAACACTGAGATGGGAGATTTTCCTCTTGCTAGGGCCAATCCAATTGCTTTCTCTGTTAGCAGACGTCAGCTGAGTATAATCTGGTTCTGCTTTTCACTGTGACAGGGTAGTACTGAGTTTATTGCAAAGCCTCACAAACTGTGCTCTCCCTCTCCCAAGCACACAGTCTCTGCACCATGTGGCCACTACTGGTGGTTGGAAAAGAGGTGGCATCAGTGCTTCTAGACTGTCTTTTTTTTTTTTTTTTTTTTGTCTTCTCCAATGTCTCTTTCAGTGACATGAAGTTAATGCCAGGTACTGTGATTGCTCACCTAATTCTTGGTCCCTTTGATGGTGCTTCTTGAATGTAGTTAGTTGTGAAAATTTGTTTTTTTGTGTGTGGGGATGAGTGTTGTAGGCTTCTATTCTGCCTTCTTACTCTGTCTCTGCTTTGAATATTTTAGATTCAGGGAGTACGTTTTCAGGTTTGTTACGTGGATATATTGTGTGATGCTGAGCT
>NW_016818735.1:0-962 GCF_001698545.2 Rhinopithecus bieti
ATTAAATATGTTGATGTTATTCGTCGTTCAACATTTTTGCTAAAAACTTCCATTTTTATCCTGTATCATCTCCTCATTATCCTTGTGTGAAAGTTAAAATTCAACATAACAAATATGACATTTTAATTGCTTTAATAAACATTGCCAGTTATTTGAGAAATATATATAAATCTGTATTTCAAATAAAAACGCTATAAATCTCCCTTATACTCTACTCTGAAAACCATGTTGCAGTTTTATTTTTAATCCAGTATAATGTGATACATTTTAAACTGGCATCATATTTTAATTAGCAGCTGTTTGATATATGCTATGTGGGGTTAACTTATTTCCATATGTTTATTGGGTAATTATACTTTGTGTTCTTTTTCATTTGATGTCCTCTATCCATTTTTCCCATAGATAATTTACATTTTCAATGTTTCAACATTTACATATTTTACATTTCAAACTTCTGCATTATTACCACAAATATGTATAAAGTGATGCTTAGCACCTAATATTTCCAAAGATGTAGAAAAACTAAAATTTTCATACCTTACTGCTGGGAATGAAAACTGTAACCCCCAACTTTGAGAAACAGTTTGACAGGCTCTTTTTATGTCAATCTACCCTTTAATAGAGACTTTCCACTCTTAGGTTTACCCAAAACAGATGAAAATGTGTATTCACCAAACATCTTGCATAAAATGTTAAGCATTTTAAGTCATGGTAAGGAATCTTTTCATAATAGTCAAAAACTAGAAGGCTAATATATAGTTTTGAAATCACTACTGTGGATTCCTCTCATTTGTGGTACCTGACTTCCAAAGGGGCATAGGGAACTTTCTGAGGTGAGGGATATGGCCTAATATTGACTTCAGTGTGGGTTATGTGGGCACATTTACTTCTCAGAAGACATCAAAATGCACCTTAAGATCTATACATTTTATTGCATACTTAAATTTATAATTATACATTAT
>NW_016818736.1:0-811 GCF_001698545.2 Rhinopithecus bieti
ATTTGATTTGTCACCATTGGCTTCAATGTGATCCAATATATCGCTTCTCAGATTTCCCAAAAACAGTTCTACCAAACTGCTCCATGAAATGTATCATGTAACTCTGTGAGATTGAATTCACAAATCACAAAGCAGTTTCTCAGAAAGCTTCTTTCTAGTTTTTATCTGAGGATATTTCCTTTGTCACCGTAGGCTTCCATGCGATTCAAAATATCCCTTCTCAAATTCCCCCAAAACAGTGCTACCAAACTGATCTATGAAAAGAAAGTTGTAACTCTGTGAGATGAATTCACATATCAGAAAGCAATTTCTCAGAAAACTTCTTTCTAGTTTTTATCTGAGGATATTTCCATTGTCAATATAATCTTCAATGCACTCCAAAGCCTCCCATTGTGGATTCCAAGAAAACAGTGTTAGCAAACTATTCAAAGAAAAGAACAGTATAACATGGTGAGATGAATTTGCACATCACAAAGTAGTTTCTTAGAAGCTTCTTTTTGTTTTTTTCTGAGGATATATCCTTTGTCACCAAAGGCTGCAATAGGCTCCCATATATCCTATTGCAGATTCCATGAAAACAGTGTTATCAAACTGCTCAATGAAAAGAACAGTGTAACTCCGTGAGACGAATTTACAAATCACAAAGTTGTTTCTCAGAAAGCTTCTTTCTAGTTTTTATCTGGGGATATTTCCTTTTTCACTATAGGGCTCAATGTGCTTCCAAATATCCCTTTGCAGATTCTATGAAAACAGTGTTAGCAAATTTCCTTGAAAGAAAGGTGTAGCTCTGTGAGATGAATTCACAAATCAC
>NW_016818737.1:0-1791 GCF_001698545.2 Rhinopithecus bieti
AAGACTCCGTCTCAAAAAAAAAAAGAGTGGGCAAGGATTGGACAGGGAAGTTTAGTGGAAATGTTGCTAGGCAACATAAAAGGCCTACTTGAGATTCGTAGTCATGAGTTGAAGGAGACCAGACAGCAAGATTGTGTGTATGAGGGCAGCCACAGAGTAAATGGAGAGTTGAAATTAATACGGTTGTAGTTTTACCACGTGGATATGAAGAAGTGAGGGGGAGAAGTACAAACCAGTTATCTTAACAATTGACCGTGGAATTTATGCTGGCTAAGAAAGGAAATGAGGATATTAAGACCCTAAGAGACAGTTTAAAAAGTGGGAGGATCGGCTGGGCATTGTGGCTCACTCCTGTAATCCCAGCACTTTGCGTGGCCGAGCGGGGCAGATCACAAGGTCAGGAGTTCGAGACCAGCCCGGCCAATATGGTGAACCCCTGTCTCTACTAAAAATACAAAAATTAGCGGGCGTGGTGGCACATATCTGTAATCCCAGCTACTCGGGAGACCGAGGCAGAAAAATTACTTGAACCTGGGAGGCGGAGGTTGCAGAGAGCCAAGATCATGCCTTTGCACTCCAGCCTGGGCAACAAGAGCAAAACTCCATCTTAAAAAGTAAAAATACAAAAATTAGCTGGGTGTGGTGGCACATGCCTGTGATCCCAGCTACTTGGGAGGCTGAGGCAGGAGAGTCACTTGAACACGTAAGGCAGCAGTTGCAGTGAGCTGACATCGCGCCACTGCAATCCAGCCTGGGCGACAGAGCAAGACTCCGTCTCGGGGAAAAAAAAATTAGCTGGACGTGGTGGCAGGTGCCTGTAGTCCCAGCTACTAAGGAGGCTGAGGCAGGAAAATCGCTTGAACCTGGGATGTGGAGGTTGCAGTGAGCTGAGATCATGCCACTGCACTCCAGCCTGGGTGACAGAACGAGACTGTCTTAAAAAAAAAAAAAAAAAAAGTGAGAGGATCAATGTATTGCCAGTCCTAGTGAAGTGGAATGATTGTCCCCATTAAACCACTAGTAGGAGTAAGTTGCAGAGCCTAGAAGGTGATGGTTAAGAGAGTGGGATTCTTGAAACTGCATTTATGGAGAGGTTGTGGTTATGGGTTATAATAAATACTGTTGAAGCGAGTGAGTAGCTGAGATTTGGGGATGTGTCAGTTCAGTCTCACACTGCTACAAAGACATACCTGAGACCAGGTATTTATTAAAGATAAGAGGTTTAGTTGGCTCACAGTTCTGCGGCCTGTACAGGCTTCTCTTGTGGAGGCCTAAGGAAACTTACAGTCATGGCAGAAGGTGAAGGGGAAGCAAGCACAGTCTTCGTGTGACCAGCAGGAGAGAGAGAGAAGGGGGAAGTGCTACATACCTTAAAACAACCAGATCTTGTGAGAACTCTTATCAGGAGACAGCACTGGGGGATGGTGCTAAATCATTGGAGATCACCCCCATGATCCAGTCGCCTCATATCATGCCCACCTCCAACACTGGGGATCACAATTCAGCATGAGATTTGGGTGGGGACACAGAGCCAAACCACATCATGGGATGTACAAGATTGTGGTGGAGAGGAGTTTAGAACCCTGCAAATATAGGGTAGTTGAAGGGATCATTTACATGGATATTTAAATCACCAAAAATTATGGCAGTGTGGCAGTGTTGGAGAGAGAACTGCAATGTAAATATTAAGGAATGAGGAAGAGTGACTCAGGATGCTGTAGATGACTGCAGTAGGAAGTGATAATAGATTGTGAGTCTGGTGACAAGATTTTCCTTCCCCCCCCCCCCCCC
>NW_016818738.1:0-894 GCF_001698545.2 Rhinopithecus bieti
ATCTGATTTTGAGACATGTTGAATCCTAGCCCTTTCCATGTGACCTTTCCTTTCTTTCTCTTTCTCCCTCTCTCTGGAATCTTTTAGAATCTTCTCTTTGTCATCAGCACTCTGAAATTTTATGGTGATATGTCTCAGTGACAATATGTCTCTAATTTTCTTATATTTTATCCTTCTTTCCATCATTTTGATTTTGCTTTCTTTTCTGGGAGACTTCTCAACTTCATTCTCAAATTTCCATGGAAATTTTGTTTCTTCTCTCATAATTTTAATTTCAAAAGCCCTATTTTCTCTGAGTATTTTTTTTAAAGTATCCTGTAATTAATTTATGGGTAAAAATTCCTTCTATCTCTCCAGGGATATTAATTATAGATATTTTTAGAAAGTCTTATTTGTGGCATAAACTATTTTCTCCCAGTTGGCTTTTCCTGTGTTATTGTTCTGTCTCGAGTGTTAGAGCCTTACCTCTGATGTTTGGTGATCTCTGATTGTTGCTTATGTTTTAAATAAAATCGGACCCAAGAAGAAGCTGATGCCAGCTCCGAGCCCATGGGTAGGGCTAGCTGATTGAGTTCCACAGCATTCATATGTTTGTGCTTTCAAATTGGGCAACAAGAGGGTGGGTATGGTGGCTCACGCTTGTAATCCCAGCACTTTGGGAGGCCGAGGGGGGCAGATCACTTGAAGTCAGGAGTTCAAAACCAGCCTGTCCAACATGGCAAAATCCTGTCTCTACTAAAAAAAACAAACAAAAAAAAGCCAGGCATGGTGGTGGGTGCCAGTAATCTCAGCTATTTGGGAGGCTGAGGCAGAAGAATCACCTGAACCCAGGTGACAGAAGTTGCAGTGAGCCGAGATGGGGCCACTGCACTCCAGCCTGGGCAACAGAGCGAG
>NW_016818739.1:0-4949 GCF_001698545.2 Rhinopithecus bieti
TTTATTTATTTATTTATTTACTTACTTATTTATTCATGTATTTATTTATTTTGAGAGGATTCTTGCTCTGTCACCCAGGCTGAAGTGCAGTGGCATGATCTTGGCTCACTGCAACCTTTGTTTCCCAGTTTCAAGTGATTCTCCTACCTCAGCCTCCTGAGTAGCTGGGATTATAGGCACGCACCACCACACCCGGCTAAGTTTTGTATTTTTAGTAGAAATGGGGTTTCACCATGTTAGCCAGGCTGATCTCGATCTCCTGACCTGGTGATCCACCCACCTCAGCCTCCCAAAGTGTTGGGATTACAAGGGGTGAGCCACTGTGCCCTGCCCATTCTGTATATTTTAAGTGGAACAATTACCTCATTTACATTAAATGTTAATATTGAGATGTGAGGTATTTTTCTCTTCATCATGTTAGTTGATACCTAGATATATTGTTTTGCATTGTGTTATTGTTTTATAGACTCTGTGACTTTTAAGCTTTCAAGAGTTTCTATTTTGGTGGATATTGGGCTTTTGTTTCAAGGTTTAGAATTTCTCTTAGCATTTCTTGTAATGCTACTTTGATAGTGACAAATTCTTTCAGCATCTGTTTGTCTGAAAATCACTTTATTTCTCCTACATTTATGAAATTTGTTTCTGCAGGATTCAGAATTTCTGTCTGACAGTTGTTCTCTTTATGGATGTTGAAGTTAGGATCTCAATTCCTTCTAGCTTGTAAGGTTTCTGCTGAGAACTCTGCTGTCTGTTAGGCTTTCCTTTGGAATTTACCTGATGTTTTTGGCTTCTACTTTTAAAATTTATTTCTTCATGTTGACTTTAGATAGCCTGATAAATGTATGCCTTTTTTGAAGATCTTTTTGCAATGAATTTCCTGGAAATTCTTTGAAAGTCTTGGATTTGGTTATCCAGATCTCTAGACAGGCCAGGAAAGATTTCCTCAATTATTTCCTTAAATAAGTTTTCCATAAACATTTTATCTTTTCCATAAGAAACAATAATTATTCTTAAGTTTGGTCATTTTACATAATCCCTTATATCTTGGAGACTTCTTAAAATTCTTTTTTCTTTGTTTTGTCTGATTGGGTTAATTAAAAAAAAAAACTTTGCTCTCAAGCTCTGAGATTCTTTCTTTTATGTATTGTAGTCTATTGTTCAAACTTTCCACTGCATTTATTAATTCCCTAAGTGTGTCTTTCATTTAGAGAAGTCCTGATTGTTTTTTCTTGATTATATCAGTTTCTCTAGAAAATTTTTTATTCGTATCCTTAGCTGCTTTCAAAAATTTCCTTATACAATTTCCATTTTTATCTTTCTCTGATATCTCTTTGAGTAGCTTAATAATCCACCACCTGAATTCCTTATCTGGTATTTCAAAGATTTTATCTTTGCTTGGATACATTGCTGGAGAGCTAGTGTGATCTTTTGAGGGTGTTATTAGAGCCTTGTTTTGTCATATTACCGGAGTTAATTTTCTGGTTCCTTCTCATTTGAGCAGACTATTTCTTCTAATTATTATTGAACTTATGTTTAATTTGCCTGCATTTCTTCTTTCTTTTTGTTTGCTTTGTGATTTCCTTTTTTCCTTAAATATGAGACATTAATGTTTATAGTTAATTATAATTCAGTACTTGGTGCTTTCAGGGGTGAAGACTCTGTAAGAGTTCCTTGGTTCTTGAGAGTCTTTGAATGATAGATTTTTCATATGCTGGTTGTTGTAGAAATGTGTTCAGTGTGTAAATAAGTCCACTGTCTCTTATGGGGTTGGAATGGTAGAGGTCTCTTAAAGCTTATCTTGTTTCCCTGTGGCATGCACTTATCTATTTCTTTTCCCCCAGTATTTCATTTACTGGCTTGATGTTTCATGCTTCTGGCTGATAGGGAAGTTGTCCCCAGGTGGAAACTGGTGTGACAAATGCAGGTGGGTAAATGCAATATCCATTAGGAGGCAGAGGTCTCAACCTTGACAGAAGTGGCTAGTGGAGCTCTCAGTGAGCCACACTAAGGTATTCTCAGGGGGAAGGTTTGGAGCCACCTCAGGTCCCCTGTCAAGTAAGCAGGAAAGTTATCCATCTCTAAGACACACACTTGTCCAAGTGCTCTAGCTATTCAGATCACACAAGCAACTCTTTTCATCTGTAGGAATGCTGATGTTCCAATTAGAGAGAAATTGTGACTCTGTCTCTCATGCAAACGTGAACCTGGAGGGTGCTCTTCTTGTGGGGACGTAGTCACACTGACGTGTTCCTGAAAGTCTCTATAGTTGCACCCATGCAGAGTTTCCATGGGAGAGGCACCAACTGTGCCTTTGCTGGTGGACAAAGGAGGAAAGACATGTTCTTCTCCACTACCTTTCATGCACATCAGGGCTGTCTGACCGTTGAGTTAGAGCTGAAGACTTCCCTGCTGAGCCCAGAACTACAACTATGCATTTGCTGAAAGAAACTTCCCACCAGTTGAAAGAACTTGTGCTTAAGGTCTACTTACCAGATTCTTTTGTCCCACAGGGTTCTCACTTGATGTGGTACATTCCCTCTTCTCTTAAGAGTGGGAGTCCGACCGGGTGCGGTGGCTCAAGCCTGTAATCCCCAGCACTTTGGGAGGCCAAGACGGGCGGATCACGAGGTCAGGAGATCGAGACCATCCTGGCTAACACGGTGAAACCCCGTCTCTACTAAAATACAAAAAACTAGCCGGGCGAGGTTGTGGCGCCTGTAGTCCCAGTTACTCAGGAGGCTGAGGCAGGAGAATGGCGTGAACCCGGGAGGCGGAGCTTGCAGTGAGCTGAGATCTGGCCACTGCACTCCAGCCTGGGTGACAGAGTGAAACTCCATCTCAAAAAAAAAAAAAAAAAAAAAAAAAAAAAAAGAAAGAGTGGAGTCCCTGGGAACCAGACTACTGAGAACATTGTTGCTCTTGTGGGTCTAGCTACCCAATAAAGTTTCCACACTCCATGCTGGTGCTAAGGAATGTCTTCAAGGGATCAGGTGATGTGACCTGTCCTCAAGTTTCCTAGAAGTGGTTTTCAGCAGCAGGTCTAATGGGGTGGCAGAGGAGTGATGTAGTCTCTGTGAGATTTCTTGATTATTGATAGCATTAGTGTGTTGGCTTTCTTGAATGCTGGTTATAATAGTAATGAGCTGGTCACATGAACAGACTCAGGATGTTGTGGTTAGACAGAATGGGGCAAGCAATGGTGACACCTGAGGTCATGGAGCCATTTTCTCCTTCCTGCATGCAGTGTTATTCTATCAGAAGATACTGTAATGAACTATGTTAATTGCCTCTAGCCAGGAGGTGGCATTTGTGAAAGAGCACCAACTGAAATAGTAGTAATGGGATATTTGCTTGCTTTATGTTTTCTGAAGGATACTCTGCTTCCTCAAGCAATGGGAAAGACTGTGTAGCTCCCAAGAGTTTCTGTCTTTTGTTTTAAGCCACCAGAGCTGATGGTGGACTAAAGACAGGTAGAAGCTGGGTTAGGTGGGTTTGTGCCCTGAATCTCCATGTTCAGGGCAAGCAGCAGACTCTGTGACTGTTGGGGGACAAGAGCAGTTCCCAGGCAAACAGGTCGATGTTCCAGAGGGGAGTGTTGCTGCATCTGCTGCACAGAAGAGTTTGCACAGGGAATGGGAAAAAAGCAGGAAGCCTTACACCATTCAAACACAGTTGGTGAGGCGGATTCATTCCTGCGGTGTTCCCCTGGCAGCAGTGAGCTGAGTTTAAGTCAGCCTGTACTAAGAGCTTGCAACTGCATTAAAAACTATCATAAGCTTTCCCCACAGAGATAGCAACCACGGCGTTCAGGCCAGCCTCTCTCTGTTCACTGCCAAGAAAGGCATCTTGTTCCTGTACCTGCAGCTCCTGCACCTGCCCCTTCTGCACCTGCACTTCCTGCACTCACTATCTTGCACTCTCAATTTTTGCACTCCTGACTCCTGCATTTGTGCTGCAGCCCACTTTTCACTCTCTCAGTCCCAGCTCTGTCCAACAGAGTTCTTCCCCACCTGAGGTTATATCAGGAAAGCTTGTTGAGGGCTTCTTTTAACCTGTCACCATTATCTGAAATTTTTGACTGTCCCCTGTAGAGTCTCCTGTGAAGAACAGAAGGGAATTGATTCCCTCAGTCTGTGCTGGAATCTGGGAGTGTGTGCAAGGATCTTCCCGCTGCTGCTCTTACTTTTATATTCCATGACCCTCCCCAAGCTGGTTCCTGCAGTGAGTGAGGTTAGGGCCTTCCCCTGTAGCCTGGACTTTCAGGGTCCCAAGTGGGTATGTATTCCAAAGGGTGGTCTTTCTGCCTCTCACACCGCAGGGACCCGCCATCTTTTTCTGACTCAAAGTGTAGGCTGCAGCCTCCTGCTTCCTTCAAAAGTTCTGTAGATTCCTTGTGTTTTCCAGTTATTTTCCTGGATTGCTTCTTGAGAAAACGTTCACATTGTGAATCTTAACAGACTATTTTGTTCTTCCAAGTGGGAGATGATTTGCTTTAATGTGACCCCCAGAGCAAATGCCAGAGAAAAGGCAAGTAGGCAAGGCAAAAAAAAACTTTATTTACAAGCCAATGTGAAGGAGGGAGCAAGGTTCACCGGTCTCCGGCGGTGGAGACCAATGAAGTCACTCCGGCTTTCTCGGGCGAGGTTCCTAGGCCTGCACAGAAGCAGGGGCCAAGGAAGTTCGCACCGGCGTTCTCGGACGAGGTTCCTGGGTCCCGCGTACGAGGAGGGGCCAAGGAAGCTCGCACCAGCATTCTCGGACGAGGTTCCTAGGTCCCGCGTAGGAGGAGGGGCCGAGGAAGTTTGCTCCGGCGTTCTCTGACGAGGTTTCTGGGTCCCGCGTGGGAGGAGGGGCTGAGGATGTTCGCACTGCGCGCCCACCGGAAGCGGCTTTTATGTCCTGGGCCCGGGAGTGGGAGGGCAGTGGGCAGGACATAGGCGGGTCGGGGT
>NW_016818740.1:0-7790 GCF_001698545.2 Rhinopithecus bieti
GATAAACAGCTGGGACCTAATTAAACTAAAAGCTTTTGCATGGCAAAAGGAATGGTCAGCAGAGTAAGCAGACAATCCACAGAGTGAGAGAAAATCTTCACAATCTATACATTTGACAAAGGACTAATATCCAGAATCTACAATGAACTCAAACAAATCAGTAAGAAAAAGAAAACAAACAATCCCATCAGAAAGTTGTCTAAAGACATGAACAGACAATTCTTTAAAAAAGATATACAAATGGACAACAGACATATGAAAAAAAATGCTCATCACCACTAATGATCAGGGAAATGCAAACCAAAACCACAATGCAATGCCACCTTATCCTTCAAGAATGGCCATAATCAAAAAATCAAAAAACAGTAAATGTTGGCATGGATGCGGTGAACAGGGAACACTTCTATACCAATGGTGGGTGTACACTAGTACACTGTGGAAAACAGTGTGGAGATTCCCTAAAGAACTAAAAGTAGAACTACTATTTGATCCAGCAATCCCACTACTGGGTATCTACCTAGAGGAAAAGAAGTCATTATTGCAGTGACCTGGATGAGATTGGAGACTATTATTCTAAGTGATGTAAGTCAGGAATGAAAAACTAAACATCATATTTCTCACTGGTATGTGGGAGCTAAGCTATGAAGATGCAAAGGCATAAGAATGACACAATGGACTTTGGGGAGTTGGGTGGAAGGCGAGAGATAAAAGACTACAAATATGGTGCAGTGTATACTGCTTGGGTGATGGGTACACCAAAATGTCACAAATCACCACTAAAGAACTTACTCATGTAACCAAATATCACCTGTACCCCAATAACTTATGGAAAAATAAAATTTTTTTAAAAGTCCCAATATAACAACCAGTAGGAGGGGCAGAGAACTTAAGGCAGAGGATCGGACTATCTCTGTGTAGTACCGAGACTACAGTAGAAATAAGGGGAGGGGTTGTAATATATGGTTGTCCTCACCTGTGACAAATGAAGCTGTTAAATTAAACTACAATACTATCAACTACTGTTACCATGATTTCAGTTTAAAAGTAACGTTTTTGAAGCCAAGACATAGGAAGGCAAATTCTCAAAATTCAATTTAAATTAAATATGTTTAGCTTTAGAAAACTCATTGTCCTTCAGAATTTAGATGAAGTACTTTCAACTTTAGGGAAAATTCATAGCCTTTATTTCATTTATGACTAAGGTGACCAACCATGTCAGTTTCCCTGGGACTCAGGGGTTTCCTGGGATGTAGAATTTGCAGTGATGAAACCAGGAAAGTCCCAAACAACCTTGGATGAAATGGTCACCCTATTTAGGACTAGAGATGTTATGGGCTAGCACGATCCATGGACAGCAGTTTAAGAATCACTGCCACAGATAATTCTTTAATATTCTATTTTCAGGACTCAAACAATATAAAGTTAAAAGTGACCGTGGAATTAAACATTGAAGATATGAAGCTTGTATACTTCAAATGTAAACCTTTCTAAATCATAGACTTGACTTGAATGGAGTCAAGGTAGAGATCTCAGAGATCAAATTGCTTAATAGTTTCTGAACACAATATGAGTCTCAGCCCAACTTCTCTTGTGGCTGGATAGAGAGGCTTCAGGGCACATGTAGTCTGTTCACACACACTGCTTTATGTTCACATGTGGTGGACAGTGAAGTGTATTCTAGAAAATGCTTTTAATTATGCCACCTGCAATGGAGTAATCTCCTTCATGACAACCCTCCAAAGCAATCCAAGTTCATTCCCAGAAACCGGCTAAGTCACTTTATATTTACATAACTAGAAATCACAAACAATGCTACATTTTATTCTATCTTAATTCCTGTTGTATACTTCATATATGTAACAGCTTTGTTTCCCTGTCCTGGAATTTCCAGCCAAACAGCCACACTGGGTTTCAGGAACCAAGAACTCACCCTGATGCTCCTGCTGAGTGGTCGAGTTACCAGGCATTGATAGGACTGCAGCTGAACCTCTCTCTCTAGGTGTCACATTATCCCTCATTCCTCAGGTTTTTTAATCTGCTAGATGGGTCGCAAGCCTGTTTCCGAGATTGGTTGTATGAGATGCAGTGAATGCTGCCAGAAAGTTGTCATAAATAGGATAAAAGCACGAGTTCTGTTCTGAATTTGCTATCCTTACTAAAGCCTAATGTTTGCTCATCATTAGAGATAATGCTAGCCATTCTAGCACAGCCTCGTGGGTAGAAGTCACCTCAACCTATGTGATGCAGGAAACCCACCTAAACCACACATGGCAAATGGTTATCTCTATTACTTTTAAAGAACTCTAGGAAAGGGGAGTCTATAATATCTCTGAGTAGCTTAACAACTCTCACTGTCAATAAATAATTTGTCACATGCCTTTATAAACTTTGCTTGTTGCAACCTAAGGCCAGATCCTTTTGTTGGGTCCTCAGAGGGAATGCAGAACAGCTAGCTACCATCTTCTCTCTGATGAGAGCCCTTCATCAACTCGATTGCTAGCAGGAGATCTTTAGCCTTTTTCCCCATAATGAGCATTCTCCCTCTCCCTGTGGTGTCCAATTGCAAAGCCTTTAATAATTTGTTCTCACTTTTTTTTTCACTCTCTTGTATACCTGCTCATATATGGGCACTTACAATGAAGTATCAGTGAAAGTGAAACGTTGCTTTTATATTTCTCTTGGTGGAGAAAAACAAATCTACTCCTTCCTCTATCACCTCCTCCCCAATACTCACAGAAAAAGACACAAATCCTTTTGTTCCCACTTGAGCTTGTTGTGCAACTTCTGAGTTAAGGAAAGCACTGCCTTTCCCAGGGTAAGAGGGTACAGGCAAAACAGTAAGCAAATTAAAGACTAGAACATGAAATGGTAAGAAAGGGAGTCAGTGACTTAACAGCTGCTGAGAGAAACATGCTTGCAAGACTGGTGGTTTAGGACTGGTCTGTGAAGAGAAGCTTTCTTGGCACTGGTGTTGGCAAAGGAATGTGAACAGGCCTTTCTCCTCACACCCCCAGACAGTGTGCATTGTCTTCCTGCCAATCCTGTTACAAATACATCTTACCCAGAGTTGAGACTTCCCTAGGAAATGAACGAGATATGCAGGCATATGTTTCCAGTGGGTAAATAGAGTCCTGCTCCAGAGAAACGTGTTGGACTGATGTGACTCCTTATATCAAGTTGGGTATATGAGCAGCCTGACCATGTTAGATCTGTCTGTTTCAGACAAAGCTTTAAAAAAAAATACTGCTACTCCCCCAACATTTCTCTCCTCATGTTCTGCTACCTATCTCCCTCAGGGGTTTCTTCTCTCCTGGCTACCTCCATTATGAGAAGTGCTCTGAGTTCTCCTGTGCCTGAAATCATCTCACGATGTACTCACTCAAAGGGCTTTATTTTCCATTTCTACCTTGGTGACTCTAAGAAGATCTCTCTTTTGACTTATGTCTTTTATTTCAAATTCCTCAGATTTCATGTTTGCTGAACCTCTTTCTGGGCCTTCTTCTTCCTTCCCTCCTCTTTTAGTTTGGGGTAGAAAGACTAGTAAAACTGTGTTGGGTGAGTTTATGTGTTTATTTGCATCTCTCCATCCAGAGGTGGGAATGCTCACAAGCTGGTAAGGCATTAAAAGGCAGGAAGTCAGAGACTAAGTGGAGAGAAAGGACTAACTGAGCAATTGATAACTTTGAAATGATCAACTCTAAATAAATATATTTGACCATGCAGAGACAAAGTGAGCTCAGAAAAAGAACCTCCACATCAGGTCCTGGGCTATTTCCTTTCTCCAGAGTTTGAGACTGAAAAGGTAGGAACTAGAATAACCTCCCCAAATTTCATATGAGCTTCTCTCTCCTTCCCTCTCCCCAAGATGCTGCTCCTTGAGCTCCCCATCTGTCCTTTGATTTTAAAAGTGAGGTGCCAATAAGAGAGCTTCATCTCAGTTCTTATTCTGGCTAGACAGGTGCCATCATCTTCAGTGATAAGCTGGTTGGCTACGAGTTCTGTCTCACACTCTCAGCTAGTTAGAAACTACTCCTATCAAGATCCCTGGCAAGACACTGTTAAGTTCTAAACACCAGCCATGTTATTGTTGCCCATTAGTCTCTCTACCCCATTGTATAAGCTGGGAATAAAATGTCACCACAGCTGACCACTTCCATTGAGTGAATCTGGCCTATATGGGAAGAAGATGGGCTGATTGCTTTTCCAATCACTTCAGAGAAGTTGAGAGGCAGCATGGTATATCAAGAATGTTTCTCAACAGAATCACTTTCAATGCTTGTTTAGAATCACTTTCAATGCTTGTTCAAAATGCAGACTATGTCACCCCCTCCTAGATTCACTGAATTTGAATTTATGGGAATTCATATTGTTAAAAATCCCCAATTGATTCTAATGGGAACTAATGATTGAGGAATACTGTTTTAGTGGAAGAGTCACAATTTTGAAATCAGATCAGAGACAGAGTCCTGAAGTCTGCCCCTTACAGGCTATATGCCCATAAAAAGATCACTTAAAATCTGTGAGTTTTGGTTTCATTTATAAAATGGAAATGATTAAGCATAAAATTCAAGNAACCACTCCCTGGGTGATTTTCCTCACCCCTAGGCTTCGTTCTATTTTCAGTTCCCCACGACAAAATGAAACCACCTGGCCGAGTGTTCTTTGCAAGAATGGATTTGTAGTTTAAGTATTTCAGGTTCTTTTGGAAATTGTCATGCCTTGGCGCACATAGTAGGAACTCATAAATATTTACCGAATGGATGCATTATTTTATTTCCAGCCTAAGAGGCCTCAATATTTGCATTTCAGTTTAGCTTCATTACCCCATTTCAGTCGCATAACCCCTCAGATTTAGGCAAATCTAGGAGATCAACCTACCACATTAGCAAACCGGATCCATTTTTACTTGTATAGACAGGTCATAACAAAATCACTCTCTCCACTCCCAGAAACAGGCACTTCCTCTCCTCAGGTTACCAACTCCCCTGGGGAAACCAACTAGCACTTAACCCTTAGGTCCTCAAATCTTGTCAATATGAAATAGGAATCCAGCCCTGATTCATCTTAGCCTCTGTGCAAACAACGGACTATGAAGAAATAAAAAAGCACCAGGCTGCCCTTGGGTAGAAAACGGCTTCTCTGAGCTTTGAGATGAAAGGACAGGAAACCTGAGAAAGGAAAGGGAGAAGGGGGGCTGAGCAAGGGGAGAGCAAAGCAGTTTCTTATCCAGCTGTTTGAATTGCATTTGGCCCAAGTTGCATATTTACCTTCTGACCACGAAGGCTGACTGACTTGCTCCCTCTCTTCAGGCTCAGATCTCAGAAACAACTTCTCCTCACAGCTTGTTAGACAAGGATGGGAATACTAGCTGCCCTTTGCAGTGATGCCTGAAAACCTTGCTTTACCTTTGGGAGAAAGGGGCGGAGTCCAACCTAATGGGGATTAACTCCAAACACGCTGGAGGCTTCAAACCCAGCCTCAGACATACAGGCACTTGAAATAGAAAGTAGCTTAGTGGGCACAGAGTCCCCAAACCTCCAACCTCACAGCGGACAATTCAATTCAGCTTTGTGTGTGTGTGTTTGTGTGTGTGTGTGTGTGTGTGTGTGTGTGTGTGTGTGTGCGTGCGCGCGCGCATGCGCGCAGGTATGCCCGCTCTTGAACTGCGTTATCTTACTTCCTCACTTACTGCCCAAAAGCCTGCTGAGGAACAGAGATTATCTCTAATTTTCCTCCAATGACCTAAATAGTCTCTACCACGGTAGGTAGCAGACCCATGTGGCTAGAAGTGACTGAGAGAACACATGCCTAAATAAAATAAGACAGAACAACCTCTTCTCCCCAAACTGATTTCCATTGCCTGATGGGGAAGATGCTCCAGCAGAGCAATCTTTGGCTCCAAGTTGTAATGAGCTTACATTTAAGAATTTGTGGAAATCATACATTGGAAGGAATAACTAACATATTTTTATAGTAATAATACAATCAAAAGTCAGTGTTTAATTTATCCCAGTGCACTAATAACTGCTCCTCTGCTTGGGAAAAGAGCTGAGTGGTCTGGAGATGAATGGAGCTTTGCCTGATGTTCTACTCCAAACTGATGTCATATTTTCCAAGTGTGAATGTCCCTGACACTTCATATTTTAGGAAACTTATTATCTTCTACCTTGTATTATTATTATTGTTATTATTATTATTTTCATACATGTCTCTTTTCCCCTCCTTGATGTCCTGTGAATGGGGAACTTTGTTGAACAAATCCAAATGAATTAGAAGGAAGAATGGTTCCCTTAACAGAGCACACTGGACTGATCCAAAGTATCTATGCTTCTCTGATGGCCCAGTTCCCTCACCAGAATTCTACAAAGGTGATTAGGCCTATTTTCTAGCATTTTGTGGCCATAATTCAAAATATGTCCATAAATTAACATATTAATTGTACCATGATTCTTTAATGAACTTACAAAGTTTCTCCTGCCTTCTGTGTATACCACTTGTATCCTGCCTTTTATCAGTGATGTAATCTTATATTCATGCATGTATTTGTCTTTCTAGCAACTTTCCATCAGCAATTTTTACCATTTTGTTCTACAACACAGTAATAAATCACATTTCCATCTGTAATCATGGCTTACTGAGGCCATCATGTTTCTGGGGGAAGCACAGATGACCCCTTAGGTATAATGTCAGACTTTTGGCAGTGTAAGCCCCCCAACTAAGTTTTAATCTCCAAACTGTCATTCCCTTAAGAGCCATTGCTTCAGACATAGGATTATGTAAAAAGAAATGTTAGGCCCTCCTTCATTAAAAATAGGTTAATATTAACTGACACATAGTAACTGTGTGAGATATGGCTGAAAATGTTGACATATAAAAAATAGATGATCCCCACTCTATGCACAGCAGTAAATATTGCCCTTTGCTTAGTGATTAAACCTGTCATTTGGGGAACCTATCATTATTTGAAACTCTAAGAAGAGTACCATTTTGCTTTCATTTTACTTTCTTCTTTTTATCCTCTTTTCTCTATAGACACTTAAGTGTATAATAAATAATAATCTAATTTATTGGGCAAAGTTTTCTTTCCTGTTCTTAACAGCTGAACGCTCTCTCAGAAAAAAAAAAAATTCTTGCTTCTGTGGCTCTTGATATGTTTTCAATTAAAAATGCTCTTTAGCCATGCTTTCCTAAGATTACGTGGAAAGGCTTGAAAAAGGAACACTTCTTGTAATGTATTTAGGGGACGGGATGGTGCTAAAATGGGTACTGGAAAGGAAACTAGGGAATACCTAAATCCTGCCTTTAATCAGTCTGAAATAAGAGATTCTGCAAGGGTAAGATATGGGTGACAGGTGATTCTGATATATGCCCCCATCCCCATCCCTCATTTGCCAAACACTATTGCATACAGTAGCATTTCCCAAATGAGATCAACACCCCCACAGCATTTTGCAGTCTAGACAAGAGGTCAGCAAGCCAGAGACTGTGCATGCCAAATCCTGTAGGCTGTCTGTTTTTGTAAAGTTTTATTGGCACACTCCCACTGTTTATTCACTTATGTATCATCTATGGCTGCTTTCACGCTACAGTTGCAGAGTTGAGTAGTTGTGACAGAGATCTTATGGTCCACAAAGCCTAAAAATATTTACTAAGTGACTCTTTACAGAGAAAAGATGTTGACCCCTTGCTAAACACACATCGATAGATTATGGTAGAGACATTATATTGATTATGAGGAAAAAGAGGTTGGAAAGGAAGGGAAAATGGTGAAATAAAAAGAAATACTGCTT
>NW_016818740.1:10382-14389 GCF_001698545.2 Rhinopithecus bieti
AAAAATTCTTGCTTCTGTGGCTCTGATATGTTTTCAATTAAAATGCTCTTTAGCCATGCTTTCCTAAGATTACGTGGAAAGGCTTGAAAAGGAACACTTCTTGTAATGTATTTAGGGGACGGGATGGTGCTAAAATGGGTACTGGAAAGGAAACTAGGGAATACCTAAATCCTGCCTTTAATCAGTCTGAAATAAGAGATTCTGCAAGGGTAAGATATGGGTGACAGGTGATTCTGATATATGCCCCATCCCCATCCCTCATTTGCCAAACACTATTGCATACAGTAGCATTTCCCAAATGAGATCAACACCCCACAGCATTTTGCAGTCTAGACAAGAGGTCAGCAAGCCAGAGACTGTGCATGCCAAATCCTGTAGGCTGTCTGTTTTGTAAAGTTTTATTGGCACACTCCCACTGTTTATTCACTTATGTATCATCTATGGCTGCTTTCACGCTACAGTTGCAGAGTTGAGTAGTTGTGACAGAGATCTTATGGTCCACAAAGCCTAAAATATTTACTAAGTGACTCTTTACAGAGAAAAGATGTTGACCCCTTGCTAAACACACATCGATAGATTATGGTAGAGACATTATATTGATTATGAGGAAAAAGAGGTTGGAAAGGAAGGGAAAATGGTGAAATAAAAAGAAATACTGCTTACTGTCAGCTTTGTTAAGGTGCCAGTTAACCCACACTAGTTAAAATCTATTCCCTGTGAGTTAGCAACACACTGGAGTTCAGCTAAGCCAAACATTTGGTAGTTTTATGAAAATGTATTTTTCTGTTAATTATCCTTTGAACCTCTGTTGATGTTGTTTTCCAACATATTTTAAGTTATTTTTTCCTCTTTTGTCAAAGTTTCTTCTTCTCTTATCATATGTTCTGTTCTAGTCTTCAAAGACAGAAGTATTTTTTTTGTAAAAAAAAAAAAAAAAAAAATCATTTCTAGAGTCCCGTTGCCCTTGAACTTTGGGAAATTTGTATATACGTGTTTGCAAATTTAAAATCATATGAACTCCGTGACCTCTCACCAATACAGTTTGGATATGGAAGGTACTCCTTGCCTAAACTATAGTTTCAGTTATAGATTGAAAACCTAGAGATGAAACTTATATTTCTTTAGTATATAAAAATGAGAACCAATAACTCTTTTGTTGAGTTTCCTTTTTGACCTCGAAGGATGAGCTGATAGTGTTAAGCAGTGATGTGGTGTGTTGGTAAACATTTAGTAACTGGCTTCAGGAGGTGGGAGGTGGAGGACTGCAAAAGAGCCGTAATTTGTGGCATTTGCTGATTGCCGTAGTATAAATACTCCCATCATGGCCAATTTCAAGCTACCAGCTTGACATCAGTAAAGGTAGAATTGGGAAGAGATAAGCACAATCGATTCTTAGAAGCTGCTACAAGCCAGCTCCAGCATACCACTGGAACTTGGATTCAAGAAGTTACTTCTATCTTGGTCTGTGTAGCTTTATAAGCTACACACAATATTAACAAAAATGGGATTGCTGTTATAGTTGTTTCATATGTTACACATAGGCTTCTCTCCACTACACAATATGTTTCAAAATATATTTTAAAATGCATTTCAAAAATATTTTGCTGCACCAACTTTTAAGCTTTTGCAGTGCAATTTGTGTATTATTCAGAAGTAAACCAAAATAAATTTGCTCATGGATCTTGCTGCCTGCTTTAACAGCTTTTGAGGGAGGATTTTATTATATTTATAGTAGATGAAAATAAAACAGATTGCAAATCCTTTTTTAACTAAAATCATGTACCAAATTTTGGGTCCAAATTGAATAGGGTAAGTTAAACTAAATTGCATTATATTCACACCACTATAAGTATCTTTTTGTAAGCATATTTATGTTTAAGTAAATTTAAAAAAAAACAGATTTAGGAATATAAAGAGTAGATTGATGATTACCAGAGGCCTGGAAACCAGAGGGGAAGGAGGATGAGTACAGATTGGTCAATGGGTATAAATATGCAGTTAGTATAAGACCTAGTGTGTGACAGATCAGTAGGGTGACTATAGTTAACATTAATCTATTGTACACTTCCAAATAGCTAGCAAAGAATAATTCAATTGTTCCTAAGATAAAGAAAAGAGAAATATTTAAGGTAATGGATGTTCCAATTACCCTGATTTAATCTTTACACATTATATGAATGTATCGAATTATCATTTGTACTCTGAAAATAGGTACATGTATTATGTACCAATAAAAACAGATTTAGTGGCCAGGCGCAGTAGCTCATGCTTGTAATTCCAGCACTTCGGGACGCCGAGGCAGGCGGATCACTTGAGGTCAGGAGTTTGAGACCAGTCTGGCCAACATGTTGAAACCCCATCTCTACTAAAAGTACAAAAATTAGCTGGGCATGGTAGTGGGCGCCTGCAATCCCAGCTACTTGGGAGGCTGAGGCAGGAGAATCATTTGAACCCAGGAGGTGGAAGTTGCAGTGAGCTGAGATCGCATCACTGCACTCCAGCCTGGGCGACAGAGTGAGATTCCATCTCAAAATAAATAATTAAATAAATGGAAACAGATTTAGTGAAAATTTCCATCAAGATGTTAATACAAAACTCTTAAAAAGTCCTATATACCAGATTTCTATATACCTTGGGCCCCTGTATTCAAAGTACCTCAATGCTGAGCTAATTATGAGATTGGTTAGCTTAGGAACAGAAAGTCCACTCTCTCATAGTCCAGTTAGTGAAGATTTGAGTAGAATTTTACTCTTCAGGCAGTATCCCAAATGATGGTCCAGAAAACTGAAAGAACAAATCCTCTACCAACTTTCTCAACAGTATTTCCTCTGTTATTCTTCCTCATCCTACCTCTCTTACCACAAAGCCATCAGTGTCTTTCAAAGACTTTCTAACATAAACATCCCTCTCTTCTCAGTCAGTCAAATCATGTGGAGGAGTGGCCATTGGTGGCACGGCTGATTTTCCAGACCACCCCAATTCATTTCCTGGATAATTTTTTCTAAAACTCAGTTTTAGAAAATTCAGTGAAACAAGAGAAGCAGCATTCCAGAACCAAGAAATCATTGTTCTTGCCTCTGTCTCCTAAAGCAAATCACCGAGCTTTGTCAATTTTGGGATCTCACTCACAAAGACTTTGGTTTCTAGGCATCTCGTTGGTTATTACAGCATTGCAATAGTTTCCTGGCTTTGCTGAATAGTATAGGCAGCCAGGCTGCTCCAAAAGACCTGGGCAGCCACACCACAGAAGGACATCAAAAGAGCTAAAAGGATGCACATGTCTTCTGCCATTTCAGTGCTGGCTTAGAGGCTGAAGGAAAAGTGAAGGCTACAAGATAGTCCCTCGCCCCCCCCAGAAAAAAATGCTCAGGAAATGAGACATGGAGCTCAGGAAATACACGGCAACCTTTTCTACAGGGGTAATCTGATAGGGCCAGTGGCTGGCCAGTGGAGACAGTGCTACAAACTAGACTACTTGCCCACCAAATCCCATGAAGCAACAGCTGCAGGAAGCAAAGATGATACAATAAGAAAAGCCCTACTCTATAAACCTCAGCTTTGTTCTCTGGCTAAGTATTCGGGTGCTAGCTTAAGACCACCCCAGAGAACATTTGGGCATTTGCCTAGTGACCTGCGATATAAACCATGTTTTCTTGGCAGCAATTAGTAAAGCAATTGACAGCCAAACAACTTCATTTCATCACTTCTTGGGATGTAATTCTGATCTCTGGGGAAATAATAGGCACATTGGTGGATTCTAACATGCCTTCCATTTAGAAGATCTGCCCAGGAGGCTGTCATTAAGAATATTTGCTGGGAATTACAGGCAAACATTGCCTAATCCTTGCAAGCAGGACTTGCCTTTTAATGAGTAATGATTCCTAAAATTTGAATAGTAAAGTTGATCCTCACAATAAACTTATGAAATAAACATTACCCCCCTTTTCAGAGCAGGAAACTTAAGCTTAGAAAAGTTAAATGACTTTTCCAAAGCCACAGAGCTCTTA
>NW_016818740.1:14589-18969 GCF_001698545.2 Rhinopithecus bieti
AAAAAAAAAAAAAAAAAAAAAAACCTGGAGAAAGAAGAAAGGTTGGAGGCTGGATGAGGACAGCAGGCAGGGTCCAAAAAGGCGTAAAGGAAAGGGAGAAATATTTTATGAATCCTAAATTTCTGCTTTGAGAAAATTTGTGCACAGATATATCCTTCATTAAAATAAGAACACAGGCACATGGCAGTATCCCCACCTCTCCACACTTTTTCTCCCTGGTAGTGGACGGTGAGGATCAGTACATTATTGAGTTCAGCTTCGCTATTAGGTTCAAAGCATCTCTGTACATCCCAGTGGAGATGTGCAATAAACATAGTTATATGGGTCTAGAGCTCAGGGGAAAGTTCCAGGCTGAAAGTTCATGTGGGGAATATACTACAGGTAGATGATAGAACAAAGGTGTTTGTCAAATACGAGGGCCAGGAACAGGAGCAGCCCTGAGAAACACTCACACTTAAGGGATAGGTAAAGAAACAAGGACTTGTGAAGGAGACAAAGATTGGTCAGACCCCCCAACCACCCTGTTTCCTACATACCACAGCTTCTCAAGGATAAGAGGTGGCTCAGGAAGAAGTGACTCAGGAAGGATGTGGGGACTGGGGCAAAGTGGTTACATATCCTTTCAGCTTTAAGTGCTGTATCGACCAACAATTGTCCGGTGGTAACCAGGGATGAGCTGTGAGAAACCAATCTTACCCAGAAATGAAGCAGTATTTCCAGCTTCCTTAACAATTCTTTTTCATTTTTAATGAGTTCTAAGGGGCGACTCAGTGGCTGATACTTGCTGTGCTTGGCAAAGAGCCATCAACCCTGGTACCACCTGGTTTTCTTTCTTGAATTTAGACAAACTTTGAGGAAATACAGGGAGGCTGGAAGCAGGTCCAATCACCTTGAATTTGGCCTTGAGTAGCTTCAAACCATGTGTCTCTTGTGTCTTTCTCCCTTTACTCTTGTGGGATACCACAAGCTAAATTAATGCTGTGAAGATTGCTCCACAAATCAAAGATTCCCTGTTTCACCTTGGGCAGTCACTTTCACCCTTCTCAGGACTTAATTCTTCTACCTAGGGAAAAAGTTTAAAAAATTTAAAAAATTATCATTATACTATGGGAACAAATCATTAAGTAGCAAAATAATTTTGAGGTAATTGTTATTAGTATTACTACTACTTATGGGACCACTACATTCATTCTATAATAATTTGTTGACCACCTATTATGTGTCAGAGACTGGAGATACAATGATAACAGGACAGACAAGATCCTTGCTCTCACAGAGCTCGCCTATTAGTTGGAAAGACAGCCAATAAAACAAGTGAACATTAATGAAGTAGAGAGATAAATTTTAAAACAAAAATAAAATTTGGTAATAGGATAGAGTGGTGGGGTGGGAATAAGGACAACTTTAGATTAGATGGAGTAGTTAGGACACTCTGATGAGGTGATATTTCACATGAAACCTAAAAAGTCAGAAGCCAGCCATACAAGGAAGAGAGGTAAGAAATTTCCAAGCAAAGGAAACAGCAAATGAGGAAGCCTTAAGTTATACAAATGATCAAAGTGTTTAAGGAACAAAAAGCAGGTTAAGGACAACTGTATATTTATATGCAAAAGAATAAAGTTGAACGTCCACCTCATCTCACACCATATACAGAAATTAATTTAAAATGTATCAAAGAACTCAATATAAGAGTTAAAACCATAAACCTCATAGAATACATAGGTATAAATCATTGTGACCTTGAATCAGGCAATGTGTTTTAGATATGACACCAAAAGCACAAGCAACAAAAGAAAAAAAGATAAATTGGACTTCAACATTAAAAGCTTCTGCACATCAAAGGACACTATCAAGAGAGTGAAAAGATAACTCACATGGGGGAGAAATATTTTCAAATCGTGTATCTCATAAGAACCTAGTATCTAGAATATATAAAGAACATGAAGGCAACCTAATTTTAAAACACCCCGAAGACTGGAGTAGATATTTCTACAAAGAATATATGCAAAACGTCAATAACCACATGAGAGAATGCTCAAAATTATTAGTCATTAGGATAATACAAATAGAAACACATGAGATGGACTAGGAAACAATACAGTCAGGATGGCTAAAGGTGACCACAAGAAACCAAAGGGCACGATGTCTGCTTATGCCTTCTTTGCGCAGATGTGAAAAAAAGAACATAAGAAGAAAAACCCAGGGGTCCCTGTCAATTTTGTAGAATTTTCCAAGAAGTGCTCTGAGAGGCAGAAGACCATGTCTGGGAAAGAGAAGACCAAATTTGATGAAATGACAAAGGTGGATAAAGTACACTATGATCAGGAAATAAAGGATAATGGACCAGCTGAGGGAGGCAAGAAGAAGGACCCTAATGCCCTCAAAATGCCACTGTCTGGATTCTTCTTGTTCTGTTCAGAATTCCGCCCCAAGATCAAATCCACAAATCCTGGCATCTCTATTAGAGGCATGGCAAAAACGGTGGGTGAGATGTGGATTAACTAAAGTGACAGGGAAAAACAGCCTTACATCACTAAGGCAGCAAAGCTGAAGGAGAAGTATGAGAAGGATGTTGCTGACTATAAGTCTAAAGGAAAGTTTGATGGTGCAAAGGGTCCCACTAAAGTTACCTGGAAAAAGGTGGAAGGGAAAGACAAAGAAGACAAGGAAGAAGAAGAGAAGGATGAGGAGGAAGAGAAGGAGGAAGAGGGGGAATAAAAAAACCTGTTTATCTGTCATCTTGTGAATACCTTAGAGTAGGGGAGTGTCATAATTGACTTATCTCTTATTTGAGAAGTGTCTGTTGCCCTCATTAAGTTTAATTGCAAAATTTGATCATGATCATAGTGTAGTCTCTCAAAGTGCTCTAGAAATTGTCAGTGGCTTACATGAAGTGGCTGGGTGTCTGGAGCATCCTGAAACTGTATCAAATTGTACATATTTCAAACATTTTAAAAATGAAAAGTCACTCTAGTGTTCTCCCTACTCTGCGTACATTGTAGTTGGTGTGACAAGGCATTTAAAGATGTTTTGGCAGTTTTTTTATTTTAAGGTGGTATTAAGTCTATGGTTATTGGCTAGAAATGCTGAGTTATCAACTGCATTTATCTATAATTTGTAAAAAGAAAAAACAACCCCGACAAACTATTCATGCTCTTTGCTTGGCGTTGAAGCTGTGGGGGAAGATGCCTTTTGGAGGGGCTGTAGCTCAGGGTGTGCTGCTGTAAGGCTCCACCTGTTGACTCTGCGTGGGCATCCATTTAGCTTCAGGTGGTCTTGTTTCTGGGGTATAATGACATAGCATTCTGCTGCCATTCTTAGCTGTGGACAGAGTGGGGTCAGCTGGCATGAGAGGTGTTTTTTGTTTGTTTGTTTTTAGTGAAGTGTGGTAGTTTTAAACTGTTTTAAACAAACTCTAGAATTCTTAATTGTCAGTGAAGATCCACTGGATCAATGAAGTTCAAGAACCTTCTGTAATTAAATATGATTTGCAATGTTGTTATTTTTTTTCTATGTTTAGAATGCTGAAATGTTTTTTAAGTTAAATAAACAGTATCATACTTAAAAAAAAAAAAACATGAGATACCACTTTAAACCCACTAGGATAGCTATAATAACAACAATTTTAAAAACAGAAAGTAAGTGTTGGGAAGGAGTAGAGAATTTGGAACCCTTGTACTTTTCTGGTAGAGGTGCAAAATCATGCAGCTGCTGTGAAAAACAGCTTGGCAATTCCTCAAAAAAGTCACACAGAGTTACTATGTGACCCAGCAAGTCTAATTCTAGGTATACACACTCCAAAATCCAAGCCAGGTACTCAGGCAAAAACTTGAGCATAAATATTCATAGTAGCTATGAGTATTCACAGTGTTTATAGTTTCACAGTGGCCAAAAAAAATAGAAACAGCTCAGATGTTCACTAACCAATGAATAGATAAAATGTGTCCATTATATACAAAGGCAAATTATTCAGCCATAAAAGAAGGAAGTACTGATAGATACTACAACATGAATGAACCTTGAAAACATTATGCTAAGTGAAATAAGCTAGACACAAAAGGCCACATATTGTATGATTTTTTATATGAAATGTCCAGAACATGCAAATCTATAGGGATAAAAAGTAGATTATTGGTTGCCAGGGCCTGGGGGAATGGAGAATGGACAGTGTAGGGAAGGAAGAATCATTTTTTTTTTCCAACTTTCATAAATTCCAGTTAAAGCAGATCCCTGTAATAAAAGGCAGAGGCAGAGTAACAAGAGAAAAGTAAAAGGAAGTTTATTACCATATATATAATATGTATTCATATTATGCATATTATACATACATATTATATAGACACATATATGTATTTATATGAATATATAAATATATTTCCA
>NW_016818740.1:19797-26522 GCF_001698545.2 Rhinopithecus bieti
TTTTCTTCAGTGGATAGCCTTTGTTCTCCCTGGTAAAAGGGAGAGGTGGTGTATCTTTTGTCTTTCTAAATTTATATTCTGTTTTTAGACATAAAGAGGGAAGGCAGAGAGCTTTCCTGCATCTGCTTTTTCTCAATTGCCTTCAGCTTAAGACAATCCTTATGCCAAAGAGGCATATTTGAGGGTGGTCTATTCTGGTCTCCCACAGGAGAGATTGCTCAACATTTACACATCGTGAAAAAAAAAGAAAAATAAATCACCATGAAAAAAATAAAAAGAAATAATTTAAAACATCGTGAAAAATATAAAAAGAAATTAAAATCAGTTTCAACACCAGAGGATATCATGAAAAAATAAAAAATAAAATAAAAACTAAAAACATTTACAGAGCTTCTTTCAGGGCAATAAAAATACTCTAAAACTAGAAAATGGTGATGGTTGCACAACTCTATGGTCATACTAAAAACCATTTTAATTAGGTGAATTGTACAGTTTGTGAAATATATCTCAATAAAGCTGTTATGCATTTTCAAAAACCAGGCTAATGTGATAGGAAAATAGTAAGCAAGAGGGAAAGTGACAGAAGGGGCAGAAATGGAAATTTCCTAAGGATGTCATCCTCCTATGGCCCCATGAAGGTCTAAGTCTCATTATGCTAAGTATAAGCTTAGCAGTTTCCTTAGCTTCCTTGAGCTAGGCCTTTTCTTTCCTTCCAGAAAGTAGCACTCCAAAAGAAAGGAACAAAGAACCCTATAACAACTCAGGGAGAAAAAGAATATTTGTCCCTGTTTCTAGAGCAAAGGTAGTCCTAGTACTCTCCCTCGTCCTATAAATGCTGTGAATGTCCTCCCAACTCCCCACTCCACACTTTGTGTGTCTAGAGTAATCAAAAGAAGCAATGGAGAGTAATCAAAATAATCAAAAATGGAGAGTAATCAAAAGAATCGAAAAGTAATCAAAGAAGCAATGGAAAGAGGCTACAATAGGGAGAGGATGTCCTTCTTGCTACAAAGACATGGAGGTTTGTTTAATGGCTCCCTACATCACATCAGTTCTCTCCAGAACGGTGGCCCAAGGATCACCTTGGTTAACATTAACTACATTTTATTAAATGCTTACTGTGTGCCAGGCATTATGCTAGGTGATTTTACATAGGTTATCTCATTTGATTCATACAACAATCTAGTGATTATTTTACACATTTATAACCCAAATTTAATAGCTGAGGAAACTGTGGCAGAGGTGGTTCAAAACCCCACTTAAGATTTCATAATCAGAACTGGCATAGAAGTTCTGTCCATCTTAACTTGTTCTTCAGCATCACATCATACTACTCTGTCTCTTCTGACCCCCAGGAGTACTCCTATTCTGTGGGGTTATGAGAGGAAGCCCTGAGATCCTTCTAGAAGTTAGAGGTATGCTCTAAATACATTTTATTTTTTAATCAGGTTAATTTAGTGGGATAAATATACAAATTTTGGCCAACAAGGAATGTAACTGGCCGCCTTAGAGGACATAGGTAGAGAACCAGAAACATCCTGTCTGTACACCTTCATCAGGCCACTTCTCTGTCCCAGCTGAGGTCCATGAGAGAAGAAGGGAAAAATGTGTTTGTTATCAGGATTCCAGCTTTAATTGTTTCCCTCATCCCATGAAAGCCATTATTCTGGAATTGTAGCCTAAAGTTGTCTTAGCTAGCAATTATAGCTAAGAGATACTAATCATTTACTATCTAGTAAGTGCTGTAGTAAGCACTTTTACATACATTATCTTGTTTGACCTTGACAACAAGCCTGAGTAATAGGTAGTATTTTATCATCCCCTTTTCATGACTGGGAAAACCAAAGCATATTTACAAGAACAAACTTAGGCTAGATCTGTCAGCTCATAAAAATACTGACACTAAGGTCCATTTCATACCACAGGACCCTTACTTTTTTTTCTTAACTTTTAAAAATTTTGGTAAAAATACATGACATACATTTTACCACCTTACAGTATTTGTCTTTTTGTGATTGGCTTATTTCACTTAGCATAATGTCCTCCAGGTTCATTGGTGTTGTAGGATATGATAGAATTATTTTCTTTTTTAAAGCTGAATGGTATTCCATTGTGTAGTGTGTGTATAGACACACACACACACACAATGTATATATAAATATATATACACAAATTGTATATGTAATACATTTATATTTTGTTTCCATTCATTTTGTTTATCCACTCATCCTTCTATGGGCATTTGGGTTGCTTCTGCCTCTTGCTATTGTGAAAATAGTGCTGCTGTGAACAAGAGTGTGCAAATATCTATTTGAGTCACTGCTTTCCATTTTTTCAGATATACACCCAGAAGTGGGATTGTTGATTCATATGGTAGATCTATTTTAAATTTGGGAGGGAGGCTTCATACTGTTTCTCATAGTGGTTGCACCATTTACAATCCCAACCACAGTGCAGAAAGGTTGCAGTTACTCCGCATTCTTGCCAACACAGGTTTTTTTCTGTGTGTTTTTTGTTTTGTTTTGTTTTGTTTTAATAGAAGTCATCCCAATAAGAGTGGGCTGATATCATTGTGTTTTCATTTGCATTCCTCTGATGATTAGTGATGTCAAGCATCTTTTCACATGCGTCTTGGCCAGTTGTATATCATCTTTGGAGAAATATCTATTTAAGTCTTTTGCCCATCTTTTAATCTGGTGATTTAGCTTTTTGTTGTTGAATTGTAGAAGTTCTTTATATTTTGGATATTACCCTTTATCAGGTATGCGATTTGCAAATATAGTCTTCCATTACATAGATTGCCCTTTCAACCTTTGATGAAAATTGTTCATCAGCTTGATGCAGTCTCGTTTGTCTGTTTTTGTTTTTGTCACCTGTGCTTTTGTTGTCATATCCAAAAAAATTATTGCCAAGTCTCATGTATTCTAGGAGTTTTATAGCACTGGGTTTTATGTTTAGGAATTTAATACACTTTGAGTCAATTTTTGTATACTGTGTGGTGTAAGATAAGGTTCCCACTCTATTCTTTTACATGTGAATACCCAGTTTTCCCAGCACCATTTTTTGGAGAGATTGTTTCTTCCCCTACTTGAGGGGGAAGTCTTTGCAACCTTGAGGATTATTTCACCATATACATGAGAGTTTATTTCTGGGCTGTCTATTCCATTCCGTTGGTCTTTCTGCCAGTACCATACTGTTTAGATTACTGTATTTTTGTAATATGTTTTGAAATCAGGAAGTGTGAATCTTTCAATTTATTCTTATCAAAATTGTTTTGGCTCTTTAGGCTTTCTTGAGATTCAATGTAAATTTTAGGATGGATTTTTCTATTTCTGCAAAATATCCCATTGGGATTTTGATAGGGATTGTATTGAGTCTGTAGATTGCATTGAGTGTTATGGATATCTTAACAATATTAAGTCTTCTAATCCATGAACACAGGATATCTTTCCATTTATTTATGTCTTAATTTCTTTAAGCAACATTTTGTACTTTTCGGTGTAAAAGTCTTTCATCTCCTTGGTTAGGTTTACTCCTAAGTATTTGGTGCTGTTGTAAATGAAATTGTTTCTTAATTTCATTTTCAGATTGTTCATTGTTAATGTGTAGAAATACAATTTATTTCTGCGTGTTGATTTTGTATCCTGCAATTTTGCAGAATTCCTTTATTAGTTTTAACAGTTCTTTGTGGAATATTTAAGATTTTCTATATATAAGATCATGTTTTCTGTTAAGAAGAATAATTTTAATTCTTTCTTTTCAATTTGGATTTTTAAATTTCTTTTTCTCATGTAATTGCTCTGGCTAGGATATCTAAAACTATGTTGAATAATAGTGGTGAGAGAGTGGTGAGAATAGGTTTCCTTGTCTTGTTCCTGATATTAAAGGAAAAGTTTTAATCATACCAATGAGGATGACATTAGTGTGGATTTTTCCTATGTGGCCTTTTTTTATGTTGAGATATTTTCTTTCATTTCTAGTCTGCTGAGTGTTTTTATCATGAAAGGTTATTTCATCTTGTCAAATGCTTTTTCATTCTCAGTTGAGATGGTGATGTGGTTTTTATCCTTCATAATGTTAATGCAGTGTATTACATTGATTAATTTGCACATATTGACTCATTCTTGCATTCCAGGAATAAATCCCACTTGGTCATAATGTATAATTCTTTTAATGTTCTGTTGAACTCAGTTCACTGGTATTTTGTTAAGAATTCTTGTATCAATATTCACCAGAGATATTTATCTGTAGTTTTCTTGTAGTGTCTGTCTGGCTTTATAATGCTGTACTTGTAGAATGAATTTAGAAGTGTTTCTGCCTCTTCAATTTTTGGAAAAAGTTTCAGAAATATTGGCACTAATTCCTCTTTAAATGTTTGGTAGAATTCTCCAGTGAAGCCATTTGGTTCTNGATATGTAGAATATCAGAGAGTCTTGCATACACATTCATAAGACCACTTCTCTAAAACTTCCCACTGTTCCTAAGTAGCCACCTGGTACCAACAGGATGGCACTTCAACCACTCAAAGCCTTTTCAAAGGGTCCCACTCAAAGCCTTTTCAAAGGGTCACTGATATTACCTATCACTGAAATGAAGCAAAGCTTAAAGGACTCCTGAATCTTCCAGCCTCCTTCTTCTCATCTTTTGCCAAGAGTGCCTTGTGACCCTAAAATTCAGAGTTAGCAGCGGTCAAGGCTAGTGAAGGTCTTTAAAGTCTTTCTTATGAGGCCAGAAAAAGGAAAACATAAAATGAGCCTTCTAGATAGATCTGTAAACAACTTATCTGAAAGTCAAGTCCTGTGAACTAACATAACATCTTGTCTTCAGAGGAGGCTTGTTGCCCATATCTGAGTCCCTGGGTTTCAAGGCTATTCTTGGGACTTCCACCAAGTGGGGCCCTTCAAAGTAATCTTTGGGAGAACTGCATATAGGAAAGACCATTTATAAGCTAGAGCAATGGCAATAGAACTAGTTGCTACAGCTAAGACTACCAGTTACCTGCATTCCCACTTTCATCTCCCCATACCTCAGCCAGTTTTAGTTCTCACTGACTTATATCCTTTACAAAATAGCCTCTGCGATAATGCAGATATTTAGGTTGGCTACAACTGGCTTTGTGCCAGATAGGTCTCTGATAGAAATAATCTAATAATAGGGTTTTTTTGTGAAAGTGGAGAGCTGAATGACATCCAATAATCATGAGGCACCCTACTGATTAATGGGCCAATTGTCCTGAAGTTCATCTGGTCTGAACTTGGCTAGAAAACATCAAACATGGGTTGTTACCCAAAGCAACACAACAGCTGCTCCTTATAGCTTCCATGTTATGCCAGAATGAAAAACAACAATCAAATTTTTTAATCACAGATGAGCTATACCTTTACCTGGCACTCTCAGGAGCTTTTCTTCATTATTCCTAAAAGATCAGCTGATCCTTAATGTATATAACCTGATTTTCCCCTCTTTGTGCAATTATCAAATGTCTAGTCTCTAAGTGCTCTCATCCTACTCCAAGAAATTTCTATAAAATTGGCCTTTCAGAACAACCGGTACCAGCCACTGCAAAAAAATACCAAATTGTAAAATCATTGATGCTATGAAGAAACTGAATCAATTAATGGGCAAAATAACCAGCTAGCATCATAATGACAGGATCAAATTCACACATAACAATATTAACTTTAAAAGTAAATTGGCTAAATGCCCCAATTAAAAGACACAGACTGGCAAATTGGATAAAGAGTCAAAACTCATCAGTGTGCTGTATGCAGGAGACCCATCTCATGTACAGAGACACATCAGCTCAAAATAAAGGGATGGAGGAAGATCTACCAAGCAAATGGAAAGCAAAAAGAAGCAGGGGTTGCAATCCTAGTCTCTAATAAAACAGACTTTAAACTAACAAAGATCAAAAGAGACAAGGGAGGCCATTACATAATGGTAAAGGGATCAATTCAACAAGAAGCACTAACTATCTTAAATATATATGCCCCCAATACAGGAACACCCAGATTCATAAAACAAGTCCCTAGAGACCTATAAAGAGACTTAGACTCCCACACAATAATAATGGGAGACTTTAACACCCCACTGTCAATATTAGACAGATCAGTGAGACAGAAGGCTAACAAGGATATCCAGGAATTGAACTCAGCTCTGCACCAAGCAAACCTAATAGAAATCTACAGAACTTTCCACCCTAAGTCAACAGAATATGTATTATTATCTGCACCACATCACACTTATTCCAAAATTGACCACATAATTGGAAGTAGAGCACTCTTCTGCAAATTTAAAAGAACAGAAATCACAACAAAGTGTCTCTCAGACCACAGTGCAATCAAATTAGAACTCACCATTAAGGAACTCACTCAAAACTGTGCAACTACATGGAAACTGAACAACCTGCTCCTGAATGACTACTGGGTACATAACGAAATGAAGGAAGAAATAAAGATGTTCTTTGAAACCAATGAGGCACAACAAAGGCACAACATACCAGAATCTCTGGGACACATTTAAAGCAGGTGTAGAGGGAAATTTATAGCACTAAATGCCCACAAGAGAAAGCAGGAAAACTCTAAAAGCAATACCCTAACATCACAATTAAAAGAACTAGAGAGGCAAGAGCAAACACATTCAGCTAGCAGAAGGCAGTAAATAACTAAGATCAGAGCAGAACTGAAGGAGATAGAGACACAAAAAACCCTCCAAAAAATCAATGA
>NW_016818740.1:28710-33491 GCF_001698545.2 Rhinopithecus bieti
ATATGAACAGACACTTCTCAAAAGAAGACATTTATGCAGCCAACAGACATATGAAAAAATGTTCATCATCACTGGTCATCAGATAAATGCAAATCAAAACCACAATGAGATACCATCCACGCCAGTTAGAATGGCAATCATTAAAAAGTCAGGAAACAACAGATGCTGGAGAGGATGTGGAGAAACAGGAACGCTTTTACACTGTTGGTGGGATTGTAAATTAGTTCAACCATTGTGGAAGACAGTATGGCGATTCCTCAAGGATCTAGAACTAGAAATACCATTTGACCCAGTGATCCCGTTACTGGGTATATACCCAAAGGATTATAAATCATGCTACTACAGACACATGCACACATATGTTTATTGCAGCACTATTCACCATAGCGAAGACTTAGAATCAACCCAAATATTCATCAATGATAGACTGAATAATGAAAATGTGGCACATATACACCATGGAATACTATGCAGCCATAAAAAAGCATAAGTTCATGTCCTTTTCAGGGACATGGATGAAGGTGAAAACCATCATTCTCAGCTAACTATCACAAGGACAGAAAACCAAACACCACGTGTTCTCACTCTTTGGTGGGAATTGATAAATGAGAACACTTGGACACCACACACTGGGGCCTGTCGTGGAGTGGGAGGCTGGGGGAGGGATAGCATTAGGAGAAATACCTAATGTAAATGATGAGTTGATGGGGGCAGCAAATCCATATGGCACATGTATACCTATGTAACAAACCTGCATCTTGTGCACATGTACCCTAGAACTTAAAGTATAATAGTAATAAGAAAAAAAAGATTTTAAAAAATTGGCCTTTCAATATGCAACTCAGAGTACATAAAGTGTATGATTTATGTAATCACTTGTGTATAAGCCCCTGGTTTCTGCTTGGCTTTTCTCTCTGGCTTTTGTTTTGTTTTCTTCCTTTAGGCCTGGGTGCAGGGGGCCCAGTGTTTTCCTTGGGAGGTAAGAAAGCCCTCAATGAAAATATTGTGTCACCAGAAATAAACTATTGGTAAGTTTGCCACAAAAGACAAACAAATAAACAAAAGAGATCATCAGAAAATAAAAACATCTTTGGTAAATTTCAGCGTGGTGGCCCCCATTTTAGTGAGTTTTTAGTGGTATACAGGTTTTGTTGTTGTTGTTGTTATTTTTCAACTTCTTGTTTTCTTTTGGGGGGTGAGAGGAATCTATTATTATCTTTTAACGAAAGATAAATACTTGGGTTTTATGAAAGCAACTATTCAGAACAGATCGGAAAGGTTAGGAAACTTTCTCACCTATGGCTGCCTATTCTCGCCCACTGCTGACCCTGACATTAAGCCTAACCAATGGACTCTCTAATAGGGATCTGGTATTTTCAGAAGTCCTTTTGTATCTTTACTTTTGCTAGCTTCTTGTTTGACCTCTTCCATGGTCTCCCTTCCCCCCTTACACTGGAGTCAGTACTCTTCAGAGACTAGTCAGACCTCACTATGAGAGACACTGAAGCCATAAAGTTTTCTGTTACATGTTCTGGCATCACCCAAAGGAGTTATGGCCTTCATATGTATACCCTGAAATCGATACTATTTTGTTTGTTTTAAAAATGTTTGTTTTCTTCTTTTGTTTCTCCTTGTCCCAGAAATCCCATTGCTGGATATATATGCAGAGGAATATAAATTATTCTATAAACCACATGCATTTGAATGTTCATTGCAGCACTGTTCACAAGAGCAAAGACATGGAATCAACCTAAATGCCCATCAATGACAGATTGGATAAAGAAAATGTGGTACATATACACCATGGAATACTATGCAGCCATAAAAAGGACAGGATCATGTCTTTTGTGGCAACATGGGTGGAACTGGAGGCTATTATCCCCAGCAAACTAATGCAGGAACAGAAAACCAAATAGCACATGTTCTTACTTATAAGTGGGAGCTAAATAATGGAACTTATGAACACAGAGAAGGAAACACTAGACATTGGGGTCTACTTGAGGGGGGAGGGTCGGAGGAGGGAGAGGAACAGAAAAAGGAATTATTGGGTACTGGGCTTAATTCCTGGGTGATGAAATAACCTGTACCACAAACCCCCATGACATACATTTACCTATTTAGCAAACCTTCACATGTACCCCAACAGCACATCCTTGAACTGGGCAAGGCGAACCTCTGTAGATCCTAAAAACTTAAAAAGACTTTCTCACAAGTACCTACTTGTTCCTTAATCTCCAAGTAATGGTGCACTCTACCACCTGGGTCATATCAAGAGGCCCTCCTCAGGGCAGACTTGGCACTCTTGGGCTTTGTGATTTAAAGTACAACTGAGAGGACTCAATGTGATAGACTCTCTTTTTATTCGTTCTTAACCTCTTTGGCAGAGGGACAGAATTCTTATCTTTAAAACAGAGAATAGCACCATTTAGTTAGCTAGAACAAGTATGCAGCATGTATTAGTGAAGTCTGGAGATTTTCTTACCGAAGGCTGCATATTCTGCAGCTTTAAATGTTTCAATCTGAGCATTCTTCTCGTCCTTGAATGCTTATCTCAGGACTAGCCAATGGACCCTCTAAACAGGGATCCTGCCTTCCCAGAAGGCTCTTCACATTTTGGCTAAAAGCCAGATATTTGGCCTCTTGCTTGCACCACCACAAGAATACATATTCCTAACAGATCACCCAGGCCTCCTTAAACCATAAAGTCTTATTCTAAGTGTCCTGGCACCACACAAAGGAATGATGACCTTCGGGTGCCTTCCCACAGATATAGTAGCCATTACTATAATGTTCAAGTTTTACACTTTTTTAAAACTTCTGTTTAGACAGCAGGATCTCAGTCACATGGTTGGCCAAGGAGAAACATTGCTGTCCAAAAAGTTTCTCTCTCGCCAATGTCTAACTCTGCTTCTGAACAGTTCTCACCTCTGGGCAAACATGTGGTTTAACATGCAAGACCTACATAGTGTACAAGGAGCCATGGCCGAAGCTTGTCAGTTGAGACGCTGGGAGAAGTATGCCTGAGGCCTGGGCTTCAGTGAGAGTGCTTTGGAGTCCAAAGTCAGTTTGAAGTACATAAATATTCAGTGACACTTTATACTGGCTTTCCTCCTGTCTCCACCAGCCCACAAGCTCAAAAGCAGCCCTCAATCCCCATCAGAGGGGAAAAGAACAGATCCCTTACTTTGAGCATAGGCTGAGAGGATCCTGAGAGAAAGGTTTGGAGATTTCTTGGGTGACACTTGCTGGTAAGAAAACCCGCATCTCTTTGGTGGATAAGTGACAAGATTACAAGACGATGGCAGAATGCAGCAGAGAGTAGGAGAAGACAATAGGGTTCATGACTTTTTCATTTGAGAAAAATGAGAATGAATGTGACATTGTGATATAATAAGATATATCTGGTCTCTGCCCCTGGTTCCTGGCGCACAGCTCCTAAAACCCTTGGAATCTCTGGAGTGACAAGAGTGTATGGTAATGAGATGGCTGGTGGCTAGGGCACCTAGATAGCTTCAGAATGGGGGCTGGTCATAGGAAAGACCAAGGCATAGAAGATTGAGACTTTCAGCTCCATCCCCTCAACCTCTGGGGAGGGGAGAGAGACTGGAGGTGGAATTGATCACCAATGGCCACTGATTTAATAAATCATGCCCACATGATGAAGTCTCCATAAAAACCTAAAATGATAGGATTTGGAGATTTTTCTAGTTCCCAAACTCATAGAAGTTCCTACAGGGTGGGATGCACAGAGAGGGCATAGAAGCGACACACCCCTGCCCCATGCCTTGCCCTATGTATCTCTTCCCTTTGGCTGTTCATCTGTATCCTTTATAATAAAGAGGTAAACGTGAGTAAAGCCTTTTCCTGAGTTCTGTGAGCCACTTTAGCAAATTAATCAAACTTGAGGAGAGGCTCACAGGAACTTTATTTTGTATCCAGTAAGTCAACAGTATAGGTGTTAACCTACTACTTGTAATTGTCATCTGAAGAGGGGGCAAACTTGTGAAACTAAACCCTTAACCTCTGGGATCTGACACTACTTCTAGGTAGATAGGGACATAATTGAGATAAATTATGAGATACCCATTCAGTGCCCACTAGAGAATTGCTTGGTGTGTGGGGAAACATCCCGCTGCACTCAACTGCATATCTGGTCACAGAAGTGTTCTGTGCTGTATTGAGTGAGTGTGTGAGAGTAGGAAAACACTAAATTTTTCCTGTCTGAAGTAGTGAGACAGCCCAAAGGGACACCCCAAAGACACATTAGGTAAAGCCCACTATTTGCTCTTTTTCCATCTTACTGATGGACCTGGGCAGCGGAAACATAGAAATATTCTTGACTGTATTCACATAAATCAGGCCCAACTTACCTGGTGGAATCTAGTTGGAGACAGTGAGGAGGAATGACATCCAAAAAGTGCAGCAAAGGAAAATCCTTAGAGGAATGAAACCCAGGAGGAAACAAGAGGGGGCATAATTGTCACACAACGTGCTAGGAGACCCCTGTGCTCCCCTCTGCTTGGTGTGAGGAACATAGTGATGCTAACTGACATCCTGTTCCAAGTCCTCCTAATCCACTTGAGGCACAAATACAGTGTCCTCGAACCACACCCTACCCAAGAGTGGTGGGCTTTATGTTATCCTTTTAAATGACACCTGCTATTTTCTAGACCCTTTGGGGGATCATATATATATATATATATATATATACACACATTTTTTTTTTTTTAGACCCACTCCGCCTCCCACATTCCAACTGGGAGAGGGGGGGGAAAATTTTG
>NW_016818740.1:35759-45070 GCF_001698545.2 Rhinopithecus bieti
TGAGTAGCTGAGGCTACAGGTGCCCACCACCATGCCCGGCTAATTTTTGTATTTTTAGTAGAGAAAGGATTTCACCATATTGGCCAGACTGGTCTCGAACTTCTGACCTTGTGATCCATCTGCCTCAGACTCCCAAAGTGCTGGGATTACAGGCGTGAACCACTGTGCCTGGCCGTCTTTCGGATTTTCGAGGTAAATGATCATGTGGTCAGCAAACGGTGATAGTTTGACTTCCTCTTTACCAGTTTGAATGCCCTTTATTTCTTTCTCTTCTCTGATTGCTCTGGCTAGGACTTCCAGTATTATGTTGAAAAGGAGTGGTGAGAATGGGCATCCTTGTCTTCTTCCAGTTCTCACAGGGAATGCTTTCAATTTTTCCCCATTCAGTATTATGTTGGCTATGGGGGTTTGTCATAGATGACTTTTATTACATTGAGGTATATCCCTTGTATGCCGATTTTGATAAGAGTTTTAATCATAAAGGGATGCTGGATTTTGTCGAATGCTTTTTCTGCATCTATTGAGATGATCATGTGATTTTGTTTTAATTCTATTTATGTGGTGTATCACATTTATTGATTTGCTTATGTTAAACTGTCCCTGCATCCCTGGTATGAAACCCACTTGATCATGGGGATTATCTTTTGACATATCGTTAGATTAGGTTAGCTAGTATTTTATTTAGGATTTTTGCATCTATGTTCATCAGGGTTATCGGCCTGTAGTTTTCTTTTTTGGTTATATCCTTTCCTGGTTTTCGTATTAGGATGATGATGGCTTCATAGAATGAATTGGGGAGGGTTCCCTCTTTCTCTATCTTGTGGAATAGTGTCAGTAGGACTGGTACTAATTATTCTTTGAATGTCTGGAAGGAATTCTGCTGTGTATCCATCTGGTCCTGGAATTTTTTTGTTGGTAATTTTAAAATTATCATATCAATCTCACTGCTTGTTATTGGTCTGTTTAGGGTATCTAATTCTTCTTAATTTCAGCTAGGAGGGTTGTATTTTTCCAGGAATTTATCCATCTCTTCTAGGTTTTCAAGTTTATGTGCATAAAGATGTTCATAGTAGCCTTGAATGATCTTTTGTATTTTTGTGTTGTCAGTTGTAATATCTCCTGCTTTCTTATTTAGGTTATTTGGATTTTCTCTCCTGTTTTCTTGGTTAATCTTGCTAATGGTTTATCAGTTTTTTCATTTACAGTTTAAATGGGCATGCTTTAAGTTCTGTGGTTGCTCAGAGTGAACTGGCTAGGCACTACTACACCCTAGGCCAGATCAGTCTCCAGCAATTAAAATAGTTAGATGAAGGAATCAATGACAGATAGTTCTGGCTGTGGCAGTGCCCTGTTTTGTTGTTGTTGTTGTTGTTGGTTTGTTTGTTGGGTTTTTTTTTTCTTTTGACTTGCATTTTTGTTTTGTTTTATTTTTTCCGTGAGAGGAAATAATTTGTATCTTTTCATGGAGGACAACCCCATCTAGTTAGTTAGAAAAAACATAGGTGTTTATTCTGCCCTGTTTGTAATCAGAACTCACTGCTCCCCGACCTTGTTTCTAGCCTATGGACCTCTAAGCAGGGAGCTTGCCATCCCAAAAGGCCCTTTACATTTGGCTTTGTGATTCACTAGATGTCACTGTTTTGACTGACCTTCCTTGCATCCCACCTACTACCACAGGAATCAGTGTCCCTGAAAAACCCACCAAGCCTCCTTCCTTGAGTCACTTAAACCAGAACTTCTGTTAAATACACTGGTGCTAAAGGCAGGTGTGGTAATTCTCAAGTATAATCCATCAAAGATACTTCTTATTGGTCTTCACCTTTGGAAATTTGTGTTTGTTTTCTCTTTCTATTTAGATGACAGCCCCCTCAGTCTTGTGGCAAGCTAAGGTAAAAATCTGGTGGATCCTCACATCAGCTTGGAGACTCCCTCTCCAATGTCCCAAAGTTCTGTAATACGTTAACAATGACCGGCTGTCCCAAGAGTGAGGTAAAATGGAGCCTCTACATAACAACCTTCTCTTGTACAACATTCTTCAGTCTCTTGCCTTCTGCTTGGATCTTACTTTCAGCGTTGCCCCAAAAGAAATACACAAATACACACACACACACATACACACACACACACAAAATGTGTCTTCAAGAAATTTGTAAAATTCTTCATACGCAAGCAGGTATACAAGTCTGAAAGAACTGCATCTGAGAACCCTTTGGGGTGTTTGTTTCTGGGTGAGGGGATTGGGGGGTCCTGCTATTTTTCATTGTAAATTCATTTTTTTTTCTTGTTACCTCTCTAGAAATGTACTCCCTTGTAAATCCACTTTACGTAATCTTAAAAAAGTAGCACATACTGTCCTACTGAGTCTGGCAAAGTTGGCCCTCCTCTGTCTCAGGCTCTTCTGAATCTTTCTCTTCTCAATATGTCTTTTACTTCAAGCCTTTCTCCAAAACATTTAAAAAGTGAAAACTTCTCTTCAGGAAACAAAAATTCATTAAGATGCAGGTATACAGTATGCATCATACGCATGTAACAGTCACATGCACCCCTGAACCTAAAATTAAATTAAATTAAGTTTAAAAAACAGAAAAAATATGCAAGTATAAATAGTTGATAAGTTTGAATGTCATAACCCACAATCATTTCCCCCTTCCCACCCATTTTATTTATATTTTATTTTGTGGGTACATAGTAGGTGCATATCTTTATGGAGGTACATGAGTTACTCCAACACACATGCAGTGCATAATAATCACATCATGGAAAATTGAGTATCTACCACCTCAAGCATTTATCTTTCACGTTACAAACAATCCAATTACACTCTTTTATTACTTATTAGTTATCTTAATATGTATAATTAAATTATTATTGACTATATTCACCCTGTTGTGCTATCAAATACCAGGTCTTATGTATTCTTTCTATTTTTATTTTGTTTCCATTAACCATCCCTATTTCCCCCCAGCAGCCCCTTACCCTTGCCAGACTCTGGCAACCATTCTTCTATTCTCTATGTTCATGGGTTCAATTGTTTTGATTTTTAGCTCCCACAAATAAGTGAGAACATGGAAAGTTTGTCTTTGTATGCCTGCCTTATTTCACTTAATATAATGACCTCCAGTTCCTTCCATCTTGTTGCAAATGACAGGATCTCATTCTTTTTATGGTTACATAGTACTACATTATGTATCCATTCCACATTTTCTTTTCCATTCATCTGTTATTGGACACTTAGGTTGCTTTCAAATCTTGGTTATTGTGAACAGTGCTGCAACAAACATGGCAGTGCAGATATATCTTCTATATACCGATTTCCTTTCTTTGGGGTATATACCCAGCAGTGGGATTGCTAGAGCATATCGTAGCTCAGTTTTTAGTTTATTGAGGAACCTCCAAAGTGCTCTCCATAGTGGTTGTACTAATTTATTCTCCCATCAACAGCATACAACTGTTCCTTTTTCTCCACATCCTTTCCAGCATTTGTTATTGCCTGACTTTTGGATAAAAGCCACTTTAACAGGAGTGAGATAATATCTCATTGTAGTTTTGATTTGCATTTCTGATGATCAATGATGTTGAGCATATTTTCATATACCTCTTTGCCATTTGTATGTCTTCTTTTGAGAAATGCCTATTCAAATCTTTTGCCCATTTTTTAATCAGATTATTAGATGCCCTTCTATAGACTTGTTTGAGCTCTTTTCTACATTTGTTGTTAATCCTTTATTAGATGGGTAGTTTGGAAAAATTATCTGTCATTCTGTGGATTATCTCTTCTCTTTGTTGATTGTATCCTTTGTTGTGCAGACGCTTTTTAACTTGATGTGATTCCATTTGTTCATTTTTTATTTGATCACCTGTGCTTGTGGGGTATTACTCAAGAAATTTTTGCCCTGACCAATGTCCTGGAGAGTTTCTCCAAAGTTTTCTTGTAGTAGCTTCATTTTGGGACTAGATTTAAGTCTTTATTCAATTTTGATTTGATTTTTGTGTATGGCAAGAGATAGGAGTCAAGTTTCATTCTTCTGCATATGAATATCTAGTTTTCCCAGCACCATTTATTGAATGTCCTTTTCCCAATGCATGTTCTTGGCACCTTTGTAAAAAAATGAGTTGACCATAGATATAGGGATTTGTGTATGGGTACTCTATTCTGTTCCATTGGTCTATGTGTCTGTTTTTATGTCAATACCATGCTGTTTTGGTTACTATAGCTCTGTAGCATAATTTGAAGTCAGATAAAGTAATTCCGCCAGTTTTGTTTATTTTGCTCGGAATATCTTTGGATATTCTGGGTATTTTGTGGTTCCATATAAATTTTACAATTGTTTTTCTGTTGCTGTGAAGAATGTCATTGGTATTTTGATGGAGATTGCATAAAATCTGTAGATTGCTTTGGGTAGTACAAACATTTTAACAATATTGGGTCTTCCAATCTGTAAATATGGAATATGTGTCCATTTGCTGGTGACCTCCCCATTTCCTTTCATCAGTGTTTTATAACTTCTGTTGTAGAAGATCTTTCACTTCTTTGGTTGATTCTTAGGTTATGTATTTCATTTGTACCTGTTGTAAATGGGATTACCTTCTTGGTTTCTTTTCAGATTGTTCACTGTTGGCAAATAGAAATGCTACTGATTTTTGTATGTTGATTTTGTATCCTTCAACTTTACTGAATTCATTTATCAATTCTAATAGCTTTTTTTTTGGTAGAGTCTAGGTTTTTCCAAATATAAGATCATATTATCTGCAAACAGGGATAATTTTTCTTCCTTTGCTCTTTGAATGCCCTTTATTTACTGCTCTTGTCTTATTGCTCTAGCTAGGTTTTCCAATACTACATTGAATAACAGTCGTGAAAGTGGGCATCTTTGTTATGTTCTAAATCTTAAAGGAAAACCTCAGTATTTCCCCATTCCGTGTGATACTATCTGTGGGTCTCTCATATATGGTTTTTTTTATGTTGAGGTATGTTCCACTATGCCCAGTTTTTGAGAGTTTTTATCATACAGAAATATTGAATTTTACTAAGTAACTTTCAGCATCAGTTGAAATGTTCATATAGTTTTTGTCTTTTATTCTATTGATATAATGTATCACATTGATCGGTTTTCATATGTTAAATGATGCTTGCATCCCCAAGATAAATCTCACTTGGTCATGATGAATGATCTTTTCAATGTATTGTTGAATTCTGTTTGCTAGTATTTTGTTGATTTTTGCATCAAAATATATCAGAGATATTGGCCTGTTGTTTTCTTTGTTTGATGTGCTTTTATCTGTTTTTGGTGTCAGGATAATACTGGCCTCATAGAATAAGTTTAGTGGTAGTCTCTCCTTTATTTTTTGAAATTGTTTGAGTAGGATTGGTATTAATCCTTCTTCATATCTCTGTTTCTCCAGGATTGGTCGCTGGTGCCTTATTTAATTAATTTGGTGAGGTCATGTTTTCCTGGAAGATATTGATGCTTTTATATGTTCTTCAGTAGTTGAGTATTGAATAGTTAGGTATTTATTGCAGTCTTCACAGTCTGGGCTTATTTGTGCCTATCTTTCCTGGGAAGGCTTTCCAGGAATTAAAAGAGACTTAGGCCCCAAAACAAACAGCACTGTTGTTCTTGCACACTTGTAGAGTTACTACCTTGGTGGTCTTGGATAAGATCCAGAAAAATTATCTGGATTACTGGGCAGAGACTCTTATTCTTTTCCCTTACTTTCTCCCAAACAGTCTCTTCCTCTGTGCTGAGTTACCTGGAACTGGGGATGGGTGGACACAACCACCTCTGGGCCACCACCACTGGGACTGCATTGGGTCAGATCTAAAGCCAGCAATGCACTGGGTCTCACCTAGGACCCACTGTAACCAATACCTGGTTTCTACCTATGTTCACTCAAGGCCCTAGGGCTCTACAGTCAGCAGATGGTGACACCAGCCAAGTTTGTGTCTCTTCCTTCAGGGCCGCAAGTTCCCCCCAGACCCTGAGTGTGTCCAGAGATGCTGTCTGAAGAGTTGGGGATTGGAGTAAAAATCCTTAGAAATTTACCCAATGTTCTATTTTACTGTGGCTATGTTGGCACTCAAACCACAAGACAAATTTCTTCCTAGTGGAACTTCCCTTTCCACAGGCAGAAGAGCTTCTCCTTGTGGCCACTACCACCAGTTTCTTCCAGGCCAATGCCAATGTTCACTTAAAGTCCAAGGGATCTTCAGTCACCTTGTGGTGAATGCATCAGGCCTGGGACTCACCCTTCAGGGAACTGGGCTCCCCTCTGCCCCAAGGCATGTCCAGTAATGTTGACCAAGAACCTAGGCCTGGAATTGAGGACCCCACTACCCTGCTTGGTGCTCTACCTCACTGTGACCAAGCTGGTACCTAAGGCTCAAGACAGACTCCCCTTTACGTTTTCCGCTCCTTTTCTCAAACAAAAGGAATCTTTCACCACAGCCACCACAGCTGGAAATGTGCTGGCTGACACAGAGCCCAAGGCCTATAGCATATTACCTGAGTATTGCTATTCATTCTTTGGGGCCCAAGGTCTCTTTAGTCAGCAGGTAACAAATCCTGCCAGGACTGCATCTTTCCCTTCAAGGCAACGAATTCCTTTTTGGCCCAGAATATGTCTAGAAATGTTGTCTGGGAGCTAGATCCGGGAATGGAGGCCTTATGACTCTACACAGTGCCCTATACTACTGTGACTGAGCTCCAAGATACTTGTGACTTATCCAAGATACAAGACAAAGTCCTCTTAGTTATTTGCTCTCCTCCCTTTTAGCAGAAGAAAGGAAACACTTTCATTGCTTCAAGCTGCACTGCCTGGGGTTGGAGGAGGAGAGACACAAACACTCCTTTAGCCACCCCAGAAGGTGTCTCTCTAGGTCACATGCTACCCTAGCTCTGTGGCTCTGAGCCCAGCTCAGCACTAATAGTTGCCTAGGAATTGCAGTCCTTGTGTCCTAGATTGCTTTTCAAGTTTATGTAGGACCCCAGAGCACTCCAGCCTGTGGTGGCAAGGCTTGCCAGAACTCAAGCTCTGATCACCGGGATGAGAGATTACTCCCTGGCTAGGGCCAGTTCAAATGCTCCCTCCATAGGCGGGTGCCAGCTGGGTACAGCCTGGTTTTGCTTTCTGCTGTGACAGGGCATCTTCACTGGGTTCAATGTAAAGTCCTCCAGTTCCTGTGCTATCCCTCTTCTGAGGACGCAGATTCTCTGCTACTGGGGAATGGGGGAGGGGTAGCATTGGCATTTCAAGACTGTCTCTCTTACTCCCTTTCAATGCCCCTTTCAGCAATATGAAGTTAAAATCAGGTACTGTGATTGCTCACTTGATATTTGGTTCTTCTGATGGTGCTTTTTGTGTGTAGCTAGCTGCTAAATTTTGATGTCCTTGTAGGAGGAAGTAATGGTATAGGCTTCCATTCAGACATCTTGTTCTGCTTCCTATTTTAAAATGTGTTTTTCCTTCCTAATTGAAAGGTTGATTCTTTTTTTTTCCCCAGCTTGCCTCTTTGGAGATGCCCTCAGACAGAAAGATGTGATAAACCTTTGGGTCAGGCAGAAGTGACTCTCCTTTAGGAGGTATAAATGACAGGGATAGTGCCCTGTGATCACCCCCTTATCATTTTTCTTATTTTTTCCTTTAATAGTAGAAAGGAAGAATTTCCATTTAATAAAAAGAAAATCACTCTGTAGTTAACTAGAGAAAATATGATGCATTCATCTTTAGGTGGGCGATTTCCTCACCAATGGCTTCAAATCTTACAGTCTTAAGGTTTTAATCTTTTTTTTTTTTTTTTTTTTTTTTTGAGACGGAGTCTCGCTCTGTTGCCCAGGCTGGAGTGCAGTGGCCGGATCTCAGCTCACTGCAAGCTCCGCCTCCCGGGTTTACGCCATTCTCCTGCCTCAGCCTCCTGAGTAGCTGGGACTACAGGCGCCCGCCACCTTGCCCGGCTAGTTTTTTTGTATTTTTTAGTAGAGACGGGGTTTCACCGTGTTAGCCAGGATAGTCTCGATCTCCTGACCTCGTGATCCGCCCGTCTCGGCCTCCCAAAGTGCTGGGATTACAGGCTTGAGCCACCGCGCCCGGCCTTAAGGTTTTAATCTGAAAGCACCTCTTCCCTGAACAATGAGTTAAACCAATGCACCTTCTTAACTGGAAACTTGCCTTTGCAGAAGGTGGTTTGCATTTCAGCCCTCTGTAAACAAAAGTGATCTTTTGCCTTACCCCTTTACTTGCCATCACCATCCACAACTACAGTATTTGTACTCTTGACAGGCCCACCACCACGACCACCACCACCAGCAGCAGTAGCTTACAGAAAGCCACTCAAGCCATAAATCTTCCGGTATATGTCCTAGAATCACACATAAGAGTGATGGCCTTTCTGAGTTATTATTCATCAAAGAGATACATTTCCTTGACCCTTTTTTTTAGGCTTTTAGAATTTACATTTGTTCTCTTTTTATATTAACAATAGCCTCAAAGTTATGTGGTCAACTATGGTGAACCCATATGGGTCTTGAAAGCCAAAGATGACTTTTACTATCTACCTGTTATGTAATATTTAAAAAACAGCTTTAAAAAAAAGATTTTGAATATATTTTGTTTCTCCATGTCGTCAATAACCCATTAATTCGTGTGGTCTGCCAAGGTGATATACTGTGGGTTCTGAAAGCTCAGAGGCGCACTTGCCAGTGTCTGCCTGTTCTGTCCTCTTTAAATAACAGTGCACCCTACCCTTGGGTCAGGCCAATGGACTCTGGCCTGGGCAATCTTCACAGTCCTAGGCTTCTTACTTAAGAGGCATCTATCATAGAGGAAATAATATTTCCTCAGCAAACTTTCTAAGAAGTCAATCACAGGGAGGTGTAAATGGCTGGAATGGCTCAATGTGGTAGCCCACCATTTCACTTATTCCCACCCTATTTCAGTGAGAGGAAAAAATGGTTTATTTTAACAAAATATAACATGTTTTAAAACACATGTATGGCATGTACACTTGAGTTTTAGAGATTTTCTCACTGATTGATACATATTGTTAAGCCACAAATGCTTTAGAGATAGTAATCATGATTCCTCAAACATGATTCTACCTAATAAATGAATGAACAATAATCTTGCATTCCCAGACCCTTTAGATTGTTTTGATAATTAGAAACCAGCATTGCTTCCATTCTCTCCTTTTCTTGCACCCATCCACGCCCACAGGAATCAATATTCCAGCCTGATCCCACAGGCCTCCTTCTGTGAGCTAATAGAAACATAAAGTTCAATGTCAACTATCCAGATAGCAAAAAAAAAAAAAAAAA
>NW_016818740.1:49350-51914 GCF_001698545.2 Rhinopithecus bieti
AAAAAAAAAAAAAAAAAAAAAAATCACCTCCTCAATTTTTGTAAAAAAAGCAGTGAGGATTTTGATAGGGATTACATTGAAGCTGTAGATCGGTTTAGGACATATTGCCATCTTGAAAACATTAAGTCTTTTGATTCATGAGCATGGACTCTCTATTCATTTAGGTCTTCTTAATTTCCTTCAGTGATGTTTTCTAGTTTTCCACGTACAAGTTTTGCAACTTAAAAAATGTATTCCTAAATATTTTATTATTTTTGGTGATATGAAAATGAAAATGTTTCTTTAAATTATTTTGCAATTTTCATTGTGAATATATAGACATAACATTTATTTTTATATACTTATCTTGTATCTCCTAACACTGCTGAACTCTAATGATATTTTTTGGATTTCATAAGGTTTTTCTATACATATGGTCATGTAATCTGTGAACAGATATTGTTTTACTTTTTCCATTCTGGATGTCTTCTATTTTGTTGTTGTTGTCATTGTTGTTGTATAATAGCCATGACTAGAACCTGCAGTGCAATGAGGAACAGAAGTGGCAAGAATAGAAATCTTTGTCTTCTTGGTCTTATGGGAAAGCTTTAGTCCTTCACTATTAAGTATATTAGCTGTAGATTTTTTATATATGCCCGTTATCAAGTTGATGATGTTTCTTTTTATTCCTACCTTGTTGAATGTTTTTTATCAAGAAAGAATGTTGCATTTTGTAAAATACTTTTTCTTGATCTATTGAGATGAACATATGTTTTCCCTTTGCTGTATTCATATGGTGTATTATAATGATTTGTTTTCAATATGTTCAATCAACCTTGCATTCCTGGGATAAATCCTACCTGGTCACGGTATATAAGAATTTTTATATGTTGCTGAATTTAGTTAGCTTATATTTTGTTTTGGACTTTTATTTCTATATTCATAAGGGATATTAGTCTTTTGATTTCTGTTCTTGTGGTGTTTTTGTCTTGCTTTTGTGTCAGTGTAATACTGGTGTCATAGAATGAATTGAGAGGTGTTTTCTCCTTTTCTATTTTTTTAAAGTGGTATTGAGAAAATGTTATTAATTCTTCTTTAAAAATTTGGTACAATTCGCCAGGATAAATATATGGTCCCAGGCTTTCTCTTTTATTGCTAATTCAATTTCTTTACTTTTTATAGTTATATTCTGATTTTCTATGCCTTCTTGAGTCAGTCTTGATGGTTTGTATGTTCATCACGGATATTGGTCTAAAATTCTCTTTTTGTGTTGTTTCTCTGCCAGGCTTTGGTATCAGGATGATGTTGGCCTTATAAAATGAGATAGGCAGGATTCCCTCTTTTTCTATTGATTGGAATAATTTCATAAGGAATGGTACCAGTTCCTCCTTGTACCTCTGGTAGAATTCGGCTCTGAATCCGTCTGGTCCTGGACTTTCAATGTTATCATTTCAACATGTAATCAATATTAAATTTGTTAATGAGATATTTTACCTTATTTGAAATGTGATATGTATTCTGCATTTACAGCACATCATAATTCTGACCAGTGACATTTCAGGTGCTCATTAGCTATATGTCACTAGTTGCTACCATATTGAATGACCCAACTATAAGTAACACTTTTTATTCTCCAGATTTTTGAAATATAATTTGTATATCATAAAATTTATCCTTTTAAAGTTACAATTCAGCAATATCTAGTATAGTCACATGGTTTGACAACAATCACCATTATCCAACTCTGGAGCATTTTCATCTACTCAAAGAGAAATCTCATGCCAGTTAGCATTCACTCCCCATTTCTTACTCCCCTTGCCCAAACCCCTTCCTACCACGGATCTACTCTTTTCCTCTGTGGATTTGACATTCTGGACATCACATGTAGGTAAAATTATAGAATATGTGACCTTTATTTGGCTTCTGTCATTTAGAATAATCTTTTCAAGACTTATTCATATTGTAGCTTCTCAGAAATTTCACTTCTTTTTGTGACTGAATCATATTCCATTGTATGAACATACCACATTTTGTTTACCCATTTATCAGTTGATGAACATTTAGGTCATTTCTAGTCTTTGGCTATTATGAATAATGCTGCTATAAACATTTTCATACAAGCATTTTGTGGAAATATGTTTTTATTTCTTCTGGTTATATACCTGGGAGTGAAATTGCTGAGTCATATGGTACCTCTACGTTTAACATTATGAAGAGCTGCTAAAGTCTTCTCCAACAACAATATAGAAATTTTCCAGTTTCTCCACATCCTCATCAACATTTTATTTTCCATACTTTTTTCTTATAGCTATCCTAGTGGATATAAAGTGGTATGTCATGGTGATTTTGTTTGCATTTAGCTATTAAGCTAAAGATTTTTCACATGTTTTAATGCATGTAATGGCCAGTCTTATCCGTTATGGAGAAATGTTTTAAGTTTTTTGCCCATTTTTAAATTAAGCCATTTGTCTTTTTGTGTTGAGTTGTAAGAGTTCCTTATATATTCTGGATACTGCATCCTTAAAAATGTTATTATTTGCAAATATTTTTCCCCCACTCTGTGCATTGTCTTTTCAGTTTCCTGA